>NW_008676313.1:33920-36044 GCF_000695815.1 Acanthisitta chloris
GTCTTTCAGCACCCAGTTCATTGACTGCAGTGGCTTGGGTTGGTTTCCAAAGTAATTTTTCTGCAGAGAGCAGCTCAAGGGTTTTGGCCATTCCTTGAAACCCTTCAGAGGAGGCTGTTTTTCTGACAATGTCCTGCCTGGAGAGCACCGTAAGCAGCTCTGGCTTGGGCACATGGGCTCTTTAGCTGGTTTAGAAAATCCCTGTATAGCTGCAATGCTCGCTGTTTGTCTGCTGCTGCCAGGGAAGGGAAAGCAGTTTGTGCACAACTCATTGCGGAGATTTTGGTGTTAGAGGTAAAATGGAGCCAGACCCACACGGCAGGGACACGAGAGGACACTGGGGCCATTGTTGAGGGCAGCGGGTGAGAATTCTGTGCTGCTGGAGACGGTCGTGCAACCATACATATCAATGTGCGAGCTGTCTGCGAGTGGTGGGATGGAGGGAGATTATTGGGATGTTTTTTCCTTGTCTGTCAAAGCGCATCAATGCTGCTTGACAGCAGCAGCAATCAAACTACTTTCCACTCTTCCAGGAGGTAAAATAAGAAAACTGACTGAAAATAAGGTTCCAAGAATATCTCAGTAAACATGAGATAAAAATCATTGCAAGCCCTTCAGCCTCCTTTCTCAGCTCTTGGCTGCCTCCCAGCTTGCCGGTGGCCATGTCCCTCGCTCATGGAGGTGGGCTTGTGCCAAGTGACCCCCCCAACGAGGATTTTACAGTGCAACCCGAAAGTTGAGACATCTGCTTATTGGTTTTTATGAGCTTTTTATTAATTAGTGCTTTTAGAAAGAGCGCGGAGTGCCTGGCATGCAAAGTGCAGTGGTTCCTTTGGTGTTTCTTGCTCTTGCATTTACTGCTCCAGCCTGCCTTGTCCATGGTTGTGGGCGCAGGGTGTTCAGCAATGTGTATGTAACTCTGCCCCCTTCCCAGGTGAAGCTGTGGGGAAGAGCACTGTGGTTCCTTTGCCATATGAGAGGTTCCTGAAAGAGCCAGGCTCACTGATGGTCGCCGGCTTGCCTGAGGGGATCAGCTTTAAGAAACCTGTGGAGTATGATGTGAAATCCCTGATGGCCATCCTAGAGCACAGCCACAGCATCCGCTTCAGGTTAAAAAGGTAATTTTTGGGATCTGCAAGGGGTGAGAGAGCAGCAAGCACTTGGTATGGTGTCACAGGTAGGAAGGTCCCTCCCATGTCCTGGCTTCTCCCCCAGACCCACACACCTGGGTCCAGCCATGCCAAACCCAGCCCTACACAAAGGTTCATTTGTGTCGGGGGGCTTGAGACCGTTTCAGACTTGTTCCTTTAATAAGCGCGTGTAAACATGCACATTAACTGTGTTGTTTCATGTGTCTCTGCCAAAATTTCCGCTGTGGTAAGCTAAGTGCTTTTCTGTCTCCAGAGGGGTTTCCAGGGTAAATGGTGCAAGTATCTTCTCAGGCTTAAATGGGGTTTTTTTTATGCCATATGAGGAGGGAGGTGGGGGACTGCAGCAAGCCAAACTCTTTTTTGGCCACGTTTTCACAAGAGATTCAGCAGTTTTGGGTGCATTTCCCCTGCATTTTCCTGGCTGGCAGCACCTCAGATCCATTCAGAGAAATGCTGAACACTACCTAATACCTCCTCTGAAGCCGTGGTGCTCTGGAAAATCAGGCTAAGACAGCTAAAAGTAGGACACGCAGAATTTGAGCTGTCTGTGAGCTTATAGCCTCCTGTCTCATGTGGAGCATGTGGGCTTCCTCAGTCTGAAACTCATCTCTGGGCTGACTGAGGTCCCCCTTGAACGTGCCATGGGTGCTGGAGGCTAGGACAGGCAATGGAGCCAAGTGGCTGTAGTCACACAAGGCTTTACCCCTTAAATACACTGGGCATGGAGCTGGGCAGCTTTGTCCTAGCTAATAAAAATGCTTTGAACTACCATAAGACCAACCAGCTCTACTTAAAGGTCAAGAATGGTTCGGGTGCCTGAAGGTGTTCAGGAGGTTGAGTGATGGATCTAACTTCTGAATTATAGAATAGGACCATAGAATGGTTTGAGTTGGAAAGGAGCTTAAAGCTCATCATGTTCCAACCCCCTGCCATGGGCAGAGACACCTTCCACTAGTCCAGGTTGCTCCAAGCC
>NW_008676313.1:36167-61066 GCF_000695815.1 Acanthisitta chloris
ATCTAATCTAACCCTATTCTCTTTCAGTTTGAAGCCATTCCTCCTTGTCCTGTCACTCCATCCCTTGTCAAAAGTCTCTCTCCAGCTCTCCACAAAAAGTTCTCCCCAGAGCCTTCTCTTCTCCAGGCTGAACAATCTCAGCTCTCTCAGCCTCTCCTCATAGCAGAGGTGCTCCAGCCCTCTAATTGTCATGGTCCTCCTCAGCAAGGAATCCAGCAGCCAGCAGTGCAACCCATCCCACCCTCCCAATCACAGCTCTCCTTCTCCCTCCACATCATTGTTTGTTGCGGCTTAGAAGTGCCACGGGCCCAAAGGAACCTGTTGTTCCCTCCTGTTCTCCCTTCCTTTCCCTCAGGCCAGCAGATGAGCCCAGCCGAGAGCCCAACCCCAGCGTCGAGTTAACTTGTTCCTCCCTCGCCTCCAAGGGCAGCCGAGACTCCAGTGCCAATGGCCCCATGGCCAAACCTGCCAGCCAGGACACCTCCTCTGCCATTGCTGTCACCAACTTCCTCTACGGCGTCGCGTTGCCCGCCCCTGTCGCTGTCGACCTCAAGCAGGAACTGTCCTCGGGGCTGCCTGGGCCAACCATGGTGGGCGAGGCGCTGCTGGCCCGGCCGGCGGGAGAGCTGAAGGTGCCTTCCTCACAGGAGTACAGCGACTGCTGTGGTAATAGCCTGGAGTTTGCTCTCGGACGAGGGCCTGGTGCACAGCCCACCCTTGGTGCTGGCAGGGGACAGGCTGGGTGTTTTGGTGGTCCTCAGATGAAAACTGGTGCAGAGTTTGGCCCTCATGGAGATGAGTGAAGCCCCTGCCGTGCTGCACTGCCCCAGCCCTTCCCTGGGTGCCTGTGAGGTGCTGACTGGGCACACCTCTATTTTTGCCTCTAAATGCTGGGTGCTGCACCACCAGGCTGGAGAGACAGCCGGAGGGGGAGTGGCAGGGATCAGTCTGGTGCTTCACTGGGTGTCACAGGCCGGGGTGCATGGAGGAGAGACAGAAGGTTGGGTCAGTGTTAATGGTGAAGGACAGCAGTTGGGGTCTTGTTGGGGTGCCTGGCTCTCATCAGCCTATTCTCCTTGTCTCCCCTCTTGTCCAGGACAGAAATCATCGGTCTCTGGAGGTCCCCTCATCCAGAATGTGCACTCATCCAAGCGTATCCTCTTCTCCATCGTCCATGACAAGACAGGTCCGTGTCCTGCTCTGTCACCAGAGATGGCCAGCAGCCATCTCTTATGGAATTGTTTCCCCTGTGTCTCTCTGAGGTAGTCTCCCAGCCCTCTCCATTCTCTGCAGGGAGCCAGCAGTGCTGGAGATGATGCAGCAGGGGATTTTTTTTTCCCTTTCCTTGCTGCAACATCTCACATCGCAGCCAAGACCTTCATCTCTTCTGCCCATCCTTACCATCTTCATGAAGCTGCCAGTGGTCCTTGAGCGCTGCTGGCTAGCTGGGAATTCCCATCTCCACTTCCTGCACAGGGAACCCAGGCATGGCTTTGGAAGAGTCTGTTTCTTCAGCTACAAACATCACATACCTCCTGAAAACTTGGTGTTATTTCAAAATAACTGAAACCCACTAATCCCAGTGTGATTCTGCAGCAGTGCCTGGAGGGATCAGTAGTGGGGAGGAGACTGCCATTTCCCCACCTCACCTCACCCCAGGGAAATGCAGCCTGAAAATGCTGATGTGTTTTCATCAAAACCCTTGCCTGCCTGCCGTAAAGAGGAGAAAAAAATAAGGGTGGAAAAGCTGGGAAAGAGGAGGTGATGAAAAAGCTCCACTGTGAAATGGCTGTGCCTTTCAAAGGTTCATTCCAGGTGGAGTTGGCTCTGTCCAGGAGGGTCTTTCATTCTGTGATTGAAAAATTTTAGGGGGTCATTTCTTAGGAAACTGCTTTGCACATGCCAAGGAGGGTGCGTGGGGCTGAGGCTGGGGAAGCCCAGACCTTATCTGCCAGCCTGGCAAAATCTGCTCAGGAAGAGAGAAATCATTTTTAGAGCAGCAAAGTCCTGTTCCTGCTTCCCAGTGCTTTGTGGGAGAAAAGTGCATCTGCTGCATACAAACCATATGGAAGTTCCTTATTTCTTGTATTTTGTTTTGATAGATAAGTGGGACAGTTTTATAAAAGAAACTGAAGATATCAACACCCTTAGGGAGTGCGTGCAAATTCTGTTTAACAGCAGATATGGTGAGTAGGAGTTAATATCCCATTATGCATCTGCAGTGCTTGTGGTTTGCATATCATTATATAGCAATCATTTTTGTTCCCTAACACAGCAGCAGAAGCCATATGCTAGAGCTCCCTGCTCTTCCTAACACATTTAGCTCAGCAGCTCCCAGTCTCTGGGTGTCTGCTGAAGGTTATGTCAATATTTCCATTTGGAGCCCCCTACCAGTATCAAGGAATTTATAACTGGGCTGCAAAACCGCCCTGACTGGGGGTGTGGCACGCCAGGTCAGTGCACCTGGGCACCAGGAGCAGTGGCATGTGGCCCTATTTTTCACATTAACATGGCAGGGGAAAAGAAGGTTGTTGTTATTGCAGCTGCTTTTTTTCCCATCTGCACAGCTTACGGGTGTCATTAGTGCTCCCTTTGCCACGGGAAGTGCTTTTGGGGTAGTTCCTGGGCTTTTGGGCAGGTGGAAGCTTGGGAAGTCGTAGGAATGGGCTGATGGGCTCTTGGCCTGTGCCATCCCCATCAGGCTGTGTAATTCATGAGTTATAGATGGGCTGTAGATGTGTGCTGTGTCACCTGTAATAGGAAGAGCCCTCTAACTTACGAACTCTGTATGTGGACCTGGAGTGTGTCCAAAGGGCAGCAGAGCTGGGGAAGGGTTTGGAGCACAAGTCTGATGAGGAGTGGCTGAGGGAGCTCAGCCTGGAGAACAGGAGGCTCGGGGGACCTTCTCACTCTCTACAGCTACCTGAAAGGAGGTTGTAGCCGGGTGGGAGTCAGGCTCTGCTCCCAGGTAGCAAGCAATAGAACAAGAGGAAATGGCTTAAAGTTGCTCCAGGGAAGGTTTAGATTGGATACTGGGGAAAATTTCTTCATTGAAAGGGTGGTCAGGTACTGGAACAGGTTGCCCAGGGGAGTGGTGGAGTCACAATCCCTTGAAATGTTCAAAAAAGGCGTGGATGTGGCACCTGGGGACATGGTTTGGTTGTGAACATGGCAGTGCTGGGTTAACGGTCGGACTTGATCTTAGGGGTTTTTTCTAACTTCTGTGGTTCTGTGATTCTGTGGTTCCATGTGCAATGTAACTTGTGAGTTCTAGAGCTTACAAGCCTGTTGTGGTGGATCAAAGGGAGTTTGGGGGTGGCACTTGGGCCAGCTCCCCCCTGGTTTGAGTATCACTGTGTTAGGGAATTTGGGGTGACACCGTTAGCTGTGTTTATGCTGTGTTCTCTCCATTGTCCCATCTCCTACGGGAGAGCTACTCCCAGGGCTCACCTTCTAGGTGAGCAGAGAAGCAAAGAGCCACAAGGCACTTGATCTGCTTGAGTTCAGGCCTTTACACCTTTGTTTTAGCATCTGTAAAAGGAAAAGCACTTGGGTAAATGAAAACTATGTGTTCAACTTTCAGCCGAAGCCTTGGGTTTAGATCACATGGTCCCTGTCCCGTACCGGAAGATTGCCTGTGACCCTGAGGCAGTGGAGATCATTGGCATCCCGGACAAAATACCCTTCAAAAGACCTTGTACCTATGGCGTCCCCAAACTCAAGCGGATACTGGAGGAGAGGCACAACATCCATTTTGTCATCAAGAGGTGGGTCACGAGGAAGGCGAAGGGGAGTGCATGGTTCAAGGGGCTCAGGGGTTTGAGCTGTGTTCCCTCGACGCTCCCATGGTTTGTTTTAACACCCAAAATGCATTTTACCCTTTTTCACGATAAAGAGCTAAAAGTTTGTCCACCCCCTCCCCCTGCCCCCAACCTCTGTTTTCCATATCTCTCTCTTTTTGCAAGGATGTGGCAGGGCTGGCTGCACCATGGTGACCCCCAAGTCCTGGCACCCTGTTTTAAGTGACAATGGCACCAGACATTGCTGGTGCCACCCCAAGCTTTTTGGGTGGTGACAGGCCCCTGTGATCACAGCACAGCTCTCGAACGGCATTTGGTGAACGAGAGCAGTGCCTCTGAGTGGGGGGGGAACATCCATATGCACAGGAATTGCCCTCCACCTTGTTTTTCATTGACCACTTATGCACATCCTCTATATCTGGTGGTGTGGATGCATCACTTACAGACCACACCTTGTGTCATGGTGTCTGTGTTTGCACTGGAGTAGAAGGAGTGGGTGCATTCCCAGTTATCTCCGTGACATGCAATACCTCTTTGCTCCTCTGTAAGGAAAATCTGCTTTATAGTATATTTATTTATTCAGTCCCTGCCTCTGCAGCACTAGTGTTGTTCTCCTACTAGAGGTGTGAAACTACAGCACAGAAAAATCCCGGCTAAGGCTCCCAGGGGGACTAAATTCACTGACATCAATGGAACTCAGGCATCGTAAAAGGAATTAGCTTTCCAGATGTCAGCCAGTGGAGGAGCCACTTTGTCACATCCTGCTCAGGCTGCACTGGCCTGGATCAGGCCCTAGGACACGGCCCTGGACACACTTTGTTCCCATGAGTGAAGCTGTGGTTAGGACATGTGACATCTGATCAATGGTCTGTGTTGGGAAGTGAAGGTCCAGCAACAGCTACTTTGGTCCCACTGTCTTTTGGTAAAGCCAGCCTATAGCAGACTCCTTTAATAAGTTAATTAACTTAAGAGAATGGCTTCTAAGCAGATTTAGAGGTGCTTTAGTTTAAATGCATATGCTCTAAGGTTGCTTTATAGCACAATGGGCTAAAAGGCATTTTTTAGCTGAAAAAATCATTCCTTTTTGAAGAGAATGAATAAAATTATTTTGACTTGGTTTAATGCTGTTCCTTCATAAAAACTTCAGTCATAAGCAGCATCTATTTCTAATCTCCCTTTTTTCCTTTCCTCCTAGGATGTTTGATGAGAGAATTTTTACAGGTACGTTCTCCATGTCCTTTGATTTATTGCCAAAAAAACTGAAAGATTACCCAAAGAAGCAGAGTTGAAATAATGTCACCTGTAAGCATTTGAAGTGCAGGACACATGCAGTATGCTCAGTGAGGAGAAGCCTTGTCTGTACCTTACACTGGGACACACTGAGATTGCCTTTGCCTGGGATTGGTGGAAACTCTGTGCTCTCCTTAAAAATTTAGTTTTAAAGGTTTAAGTAAGAATTCCTGGTGTGTGAGGCTGGACCGGCTCCCTGCACTGGGCTGAGCCATGGTACAGGCAGCACACAGCATGTTTCTGTGCTTTCAAGAGGAAGAAAAATTGCTGCTGGGTTTGTACTGGTAAAATGATTCTTGTTTTTTTGGCTTGGAAGTGCTGGCATCATCTGGCTACTTACTGTTTTAAATAGGAAAACAACAAAAGTCCATTTTTTTCAGTGACAAAACCCTGGGGAGGGAGTTCTTTGACTTTCTTTGCCCTTTTTTTTTGATCTTTTTTTTCTCTGAGCTGGAGAAGACAAAGTCTTCCCTGTGAGGATGCTGAGGCACTGGCATAGGGTGCCCAGAGAAGCTGTGGCTGCCCCATCCCTAGAAGTGTTCCAGGCCAGGTTGGACAGAGCTCAGAGCAACCTGGTCTAGTGTCCATGGCAGCAGGTGGAACAAGATGAGCTTTAAGGTCCAGTCCAACCCAAACCATTCTGTGATTCTCTAAGTGCTTCTTGGCACATACAAGGAGACAGGTACCTGTGCTGTCCTACTCAACCTGCACTCCAGCAGTCACCCATCCCACCACCCCCATACATGCCTGGAATATGGCACTGCATCTAAATTTATCACACCCAGCCCTGCTCCTGGATCACCTGGGCTTGGCTCACAAGAAAAGACATGTTTATGGGGGTGGTGGTGGATTTTTTTTTTACCCAAGCTGCTAACCTCACAGGCTGGCAACTCTCCAGACACGTCCGTCTCAGGTATCTCTGCCAGCCAAATTATCACTATAGCCCCACAACAGTCCCGGCCCCAAGGGTGCTCCCTGGGCATGACGATGCTGGAGCCACCCAAAGTGGACCTTCCGGCTGAGCCTGGAGGAGGTCCCACCCTCATGTGGGGGTTTCTTTGTCTACAGCCCGATTAATGGCTTTTTTTTTCTCAAGAAAATGATTCATTTAAGATCTAAACCATCCCCAAGGGTTGGAGCACTGAACTGTGTCTTGGGATGCTTGGGTTTTCCTTGCATAACAGCTGCAAGGTATCTGAGAGAGGCATCACATACATCCATACATCAGTTCAGGAGCTGCTGATGGAGATCACTGTGCTATGAGCTTGGGGGTTATATGTCAGGGAGGTGCATATAGAAATTAGAGGATGAGGAAGCAAACCAAACAGGGCTGGGGTGGGTCCCCCTCCCCTAACTGGTCCCTGCAGGGCTACCAGAAGCAAAACCCATTAAGCCTGGCTTTTTGTGATTTGTGTCAGCACATTGGCCTGTGCAAAAAAAAAAAAAAAGCATCTGCTGAGTCAAGAGGTGCCATTTCTGCAAATACACTATTTTCTGAGTGATGCTGTATTTTAAGTTGCCAACTGCAAAGTATCCCAAAGCTTCCCCCTACAGTTTTGCTCACCCTTTAATTAAAATACCCACCACTGCTCGGAAACCTATTTTTGCTGCTCCCCTGGGTAGCAGCTTCAGGCAGGCTCCACTGCTGCACGAACCAGATTTGGTCTGTAGAAAGCACAAATTAAAAGGAGCCTTTTGGACTGTTGGTAGATAAACAGTGCCTTTAAGGCTCTATATTGCTGCTGGTCCCTTTGCCAGAGCCCTGCCCTGCCTTGCAGGCTGGAACCAAAAGGAAAGAGACTTCATGTTCCCATGGATGGGATGTGTTTTAGAACAGTGGATATATCATGATGGTGCCTTGAGACCGGCAAAGGGCCTTTGGCAGCAGCTGTTTAACAAGACTTCTCTTTGGTTTCATAGAATCATAGAATTTAAAGATTGGAATGGACCTTCAAGATCATCCAGTGCCAGCCCTCCCTGCCATGGGCAGGGACACCTCCTTACTAAATCAGGTTGTGCAAGGCTTCATTCAGCCTGGTCTCGAACACTGCCAGGGTCAAGGCAGCTACCATGTCCCTGGGCAACCTGTTCCAATGTCTCACCACCCTTATAGTAAAGAATTCTAATATCTAACCTAAACTTCCCCTCCTTCGGTTTGAATCCATTACCCCTTGTTCTATCATTGCAGTTGCTAACAAGTCCCTCTCTGGCTCCATTGTAGGCCCTTCCAGATATTGAAAAGTTGCTATGAGGTCTCCACGCAGCCTCATGGTATAATCTCATTCCCTCCTTACCCCAGTCCTCATCCTTCAGCTCTTCACTCACCCTCCCTGCCTGATTTTATTTCCTACCCAGTTTTCAGATTAGTCTTTTCATCTCCAAGGTCATTGCTGAGGCTTCATTTCAGCTCCTTTCAGGCTGCTTAGGAAGAGGGAAGAGAGAGAGGAGGTTTTTCATGACACGGTGGTTTTGTCCCTCTCTGTGTCACTGTGGGAGAGATTTCTTCCACTGCCTGTGGGGTTTAGAGCTGTGGGACAGGGCTGCCTGTGTCCCCACTGCTCTGGGCTTTGCCAGGCCCCCATCCAGTGCAGCACATCTGCTGCCTTGGGACAGGGCTCTCTGCCCCCAAATCCTTGAGCTTTGGGGCTTGCTCCTACAGCATAGGTCCATGGCCCTGGGTTTTCTGACCCTAGTCCCTACCTCTTGGAACCCTGCCCTGACAGCCAGTCCTTTCCAGAGATGCTCCATCCTGGCAGGGCTTCCCAGCACACAGATAGTTGGCAGAGGTTTAGGCAAATGTCTTGCTATTAATTTGACATGTAAACCCAGTTAAATCTGCATTCTTCTCTTTGCAAGCAGGTGACACTTGAAAACCTGCCGCCCACCCTGACCTCGGTTCTGGGTACTAGGAGGGGAACAAGCTGCATCACTGGCATTTCTGGTTGCTAATTCTGGTTTTCCTTTTCCTCTCAAAATCCACCATGCACACCTGGTACCAGGAAGCAAATTTACCAAAGATCCAACCAAGCTGGAGCCCTCCAGCCCCCCCAGGGAGATCTCCCCCGAGCCGCACCGTGGGGCGGTGCTGGACCTGTTGGGGACCTCTCAGAACAACAGCAGGTAAGTGGGACTTCTGTCCCCATCCCCTGCGAAGTGACATCCCTCGGAGAGTTATTTTGGGGACATTAGTGCATGGCAGGTTGCTGCTGCAGACATCAGCAATGTGCAGTGGGTGTAGGAGGGTGCGATTCAGTAGGCTGCGGCGTCAGGGGGCTGTTGTAAGTCTGTGCTGGGAAGGTGAGTGGCTGGATGAGTGGTGCTTTCCTGCGTCCCTAAAATCCCACAGCCAGCCTGCACAGGAGGAGGCTGAGGAACTCCATCCTTTTGCAAGCCATAAGTTTGGAATCAGTGATTTTGAACAAAACTGATGAAATCAAGGGCCATGGCCAGGCAGGCTGGGATTATCTGCTAGAACCATCTCTGGTGTTAAAGCATGGCCTAAGGATTCCCCTTCAGCCCATACCTTAACAGCATCCCAAAAATGAAGCGGGACTTGTTTATAAAGCTCACAGGGAGACTAATAATGGATTTAATAAAGGTGGGGCTGTAGAGTTCGGCAGAGCAGGAGGCTTTTTGTGAGAGTACCTGTTTCTGTTACAACTGTGCCACAAGCTCAATGGGTCCATAACATGCTGGTAGTGCCTGTGGGGCATATAGCACATATCATATGGCTTTCCAGTCCAGACTGAGAGATCCACAAGGTGTTTTTCTCTGTATAATCCCAGCTTCCTTCATTCTTGCTTCAGCTGAAGCAGCATATTATTTAACCTTTAAAATCACTTTAAAGAAGAGAGGCAAGGCAGTAGTTTATAAAAGTATAAACTGCTGTAAGACAAGTAGCCTTCTCCCATCTCTGCCTCACACAGCTAGCTCAGTCACGGATGCAGTGATAAGTGCTCCTCAGCCTCTCTGGCACGAAGCCTTGCCACCCAGCAGTGACAGCTCCACCAGCTGGGGCTGCAGGCCATGCTATGGGGTTGGTAACTTCTGCAGGTCAGGATGGGGTGATAAGGTAACTTGTCCTTGTGTCCTCCACGGAATCTCTTGGGTTCCACTCCTTTCTTGGCTCTTCATTTACATGATTCTGTGACAGGTTGGAGTCTCCTCTGGTTCTTCTCTGTTTCAGGTTTGTCCCCTTGAATGTGGCTGCCACATACCCCTAAAGCTGTGCATGCCTTGGGCAGGGGAGCCTGCAGCGTTAGGGCAGGCAACCAGTGAGCCCAGAAATGTGCCCAGCACTGAAATCTCGCAGCCTTGGAGGGCGGAGACCTCTTGAGCTGCCCAGTCCATGGGGCTGGATACCAGTCCTCTGGGTACCTTCAGCTTCAAAGGAGGGTTTGCGGGAGGATTTTTCTGCAAATGAGAAACTTCTGTGCCCTGGTAAGAGGAGGAGCATTTCCATAGCAATGGTCCGCTCAGGTCAGAGTCTTGCTCCAGGGGACGGGCAGTGCCCAGTACTCCAGGAGAAGGGCTAGATGCTATGAGGAGTAATGTGCTCCCCGGGGAAACCCTCCTCTCAGATTTCCCTGGTGAAAGGTTGACTTCGACCTGAAGTGGGAGAGTTTAAAACCCTTCTCAAGGCTCCGAGGTAATATATACAGTACTTTCTAGACAGAGATCCTTTTTGCCCACCCACATTTAGGGGGAACATTTCAATAGTACTCCTGTCTTATTCCGTGGTTTGTTCTGCTGGCACTACTGAGTGGATTTAGGTGAGAAGTGCTTTTGAACATCCCTCCTGAGCCAGCAGGGATGTGGTGCTGGCTAAGAACGGTTTTGCTTCCCCCTGAAGGACCAGCATTGTGGAGGAATGTGTTTTCCAGTGTGATTCCTTGGGTCCCTTACTGCCAAAGAACCATGGTTCTTGTTTATGAGAGAGACAGAAAACACACACATTCTGAGAATGCAAAGTAATCTCATTTGGATGCTGAATGCCTTGTGTAAATTCCTGAGCATGTGAAGTTAACTGTAGACAGGAGTTTGGGAATAGTGCCCAGTTTTCAGGGAAGAAAAGCTTTGAGCAGACTAAATATTTGCCAAATCAATTGACTTTTTTCCTTTCTCCCTCTTTGCTTTAGCTCCATGAGTAACCACATTGTAATGATGCTTTATGCACTGCTCCCTGTCGCAAAGGGATGGAGCCAACCAGGTTTCGCGCTTAAAACTTCTCTTGCTTCCAGGAGCTCTCTGCTGCTGTTCCATCCATAAGTGTCTAGAGGCAGGGCTGCCATCAATGGGAGTTCAGGACCAGGGCAGGGTTGGGAGCAGGGCTTGTTTGAAGAGAAACCCTCAGATCATGGCTTTTCTTGCAGCCATGGATGCCATGTCACTGCTTGGACCATGGGTGCAGTGACCCTGGGGACCCCTCCGTAGCCCGTGCAGCCCTCTACAATGCCAGGCAGGGTATCCCCGTCCTGCCAGAATTGGTCCTACACACACCTGGGTTTTAAGCTCTCTCTTTTCTTGCTCCATGACCATCTCTCTTGTCTGCCTTTCCCTTCCAGGTCTGAGAAGTGTAGTGTTTCTGAAAGCTGTGAACCAGGTGAGGAATAATTCGTTTTCTCTTGCAAAAGTGGTATTAGTGGGCACACTAGAGAAAGATGCCTGCAAGGTAACTTGAATGTGTGACACCAGTTACCTGATTGCCCCATGGTGCAATTCTCTAAGGACTTTATCCCCATTCAATAGATGCAGAGAGGAAGGCTCTTACCCTGTGACCCTCCAACTAGGGCCCAAAAGTGTGTAAATTGAAATAACGAGACTGTGCTTAAACGCAAAGCAAAGGAAAATCTTCAGTCTCTGAGTTCCTTTGAAAGCCACCACGGAGAAGTTGACAGTGCCAGTTTTCTGAGCACTGTGAATGAGAAATAAGTGCTTTTCCCCAGGTTTAGGGGCTTGGACCCATTGAAACACTATACTGAGCCTCACTGTCCTGTCTGTCCAAGCTGCAAGCTGAGACTCAGCCCCTTGCAGTGGATCCATTCCATCCTAAGTGAGGAAGTTTATCTGATGTGGGATGCTCAGCTGGCACTGAAGTCTCAGCTGGCCACACTTTCCCTGCGTTGGTGGGCAGACATGTCATTGCTGGATCCTGTTGGCAAATTCCTTCCATTGCCTTTCCCCATAGGTACCTCAGGAGAGCTGGGTGGGATCAGGCAGATCAAAATTGAACCAGACGAGCTGGACATCATCCAGATCACCGTACCAGGTAGCCTCTGGGGTACCACCTGCATGCAGTAGCCACTGCACAGGCAGGGCTGCCATGTCATGTCTCAGCATTTTGCTTTGAGAACAGGCATTTGCAGGGAATCTCCTAGCGTGGAAGGCTCCCCCATGCATGTGAAATGGTCATTCTTCACTGAAAGTCATCTTAAGGGGGCTATTGAGATTTCCCAGGAGCACTGCAGGGTGTTTTAGGGCTCTTTGTTGTTTTTCTCTCTTCTTCATTGCTTTCTTATCTTGCCTTTACCCTGGAGAAAAGTGAGCCTGGTTTGCTCCTTTCCTTCGTTGAAGGATCCCAGGTATTGATTTCAGGATGCTGTTGTTGAGGTCCTTCATTTAGAAAACCAGCCTGGTTATGAAGAGTTCATAAGAAGAATCATAGAATTTTAGGGGTTGGAATGGACCTTTGAGACCATCTAGTCCCAGTCCTCTTGCCATGGGCAGGGACACCTCCCCACTACACCAGGATGCTCAAGGCCTCATCCAGCCTGGCTTTGAACACTGCCAGGGTTGGGGCAGCCACAGCCTCCCTGGGCAACCTGTGCCAGTGTCTCACCAAAGACAAAGGAGTCTAATATTAAGCAGGTTTAATATTAAGCACGTGCTGAAAATCTGTTGGAATCACTGAGACTGATGGGTGAAATTTCCCATGACTCTGCCTGGAGAGGTCAGTGGTGATAGGTGGTGATGGAGATGATGGTGCAAGGTTCCGTACCTGGGTCAGGGCAATCTCAGCCACACCTATAGGCTGGCAGAGAAGTGACTGGAAGCAGCCCTGCACAGAAGGACTTGGGGATGATAGTTGATGAAAAACTCACCATGAGCTGCAGTGTGTGCTCATGGCTCAGAAGGCCAACCAAATCCTGGGCTGCATACAAAGGCAGCAGGTGAGGGAGGTGATTCTCCCCCTCCTCTGCTCTCATGAAACTCACCTGAAGTACTGGGTACAGTTCTGGTGTCCCCAGCATCAGAAGGACATGGAATTGTTGGAGCAAGGCCAGATGAGGCCACGAAGCTGATTAGAGGACTGGACCAGCTTTCCTACAAAGACAGGCTGAGAGAGTTAGAGTTGTTCAGCCTGGATAAGAGAAGGTTGTGTGAAGAGCTTATAGCAACCTTCCAGGTTCTGAAGAGGCCTACAGGGAAGCTGCAGAGGGACTCTTGGTTAGGAACTGTAGTGACAGGACAAGGAGTAATCGGTATAAATCGAAAGAGGGAGAATTTAGATTGGATATCAGGAAAAAGATTTTAGTGTGAGGGTAGTAAGACACTGTCCCAGGTTGCCCAGGGAGGTTGTGGCTGCCCCAACCCTGGCAGTAGTCAAAGCCAGGTTGTATAAAGCCTTGAGCAACCTGGCCTGGTAGGAGGTGTCCTTGCCCAGGGCAGGGTGAGGAGGGACTAGATGATCTCTAAGATTTATTCCAACCCCTTAACATACTATGATACTATGAGATGCTTAAGGGGCAGCTTGGAGAGTCATTTTCCACTTACCTGACCTGGACAGTGCAGCAAATGGTAGGATGATCCTCCAGGTTTACTGAATGGATAGTTAGAAGTTTGCGTTTTCAGTGTGCCTTACAACCATTAATTAATAATCTCACCAGAACGAGGGCAGCAACAAGACTCCAATATGTCCAAGGGCGAATGATGCTGGGGACAGCAGTGACACCTGGCCCCACCTCACCAGTGCAATCTCTGTTGCACCTAAATTGTAGCAGTCCCCTTAGTAAGGTGATAGTAGGAGAGTCACTCCAGGATTGGTGTAGAATGGTTTTATCTATGGTTAATATAGGGGGAGAAGAAGGAACAAGGTATAGTGGTAGATCAAACATTTTAATTCCAACTTGGCAGCTAATGGAAGAGAAGAAATATAATATGTGGTGAGCTGGCAGTGCATGAGAGGAGGATAAGGAGGGGGAGGAATTACCACTTCTCTAGTGCCAGAGAGATCATACTTCAAGTCCAGAGTCCACCTTTTCTTACCTTATTTGAAGATTGAGTTCCATCAGAGGGAATACAGCTGAGGGCAGGGAGGAGGATTAATAGAAAAGAAGCACTCACCTACAGGGAGAAATTGATGAAATTTGGATTATTTATCCTCTGAGGTCAGAAGTGACCTGATTGAAGTATTTGAACTAGCTGAAACTTTATTTAAAGCTGAACTTGGATGGCTCTTTGAGGGCATTGGAGAGCCCAGCATTTAGAGAGATGGGTTTAGTGTAAGAGGGCAGACAGATTGCATGAGGGAAACCCAAGGAGGGGTGATTTTGTGGACGAAGGGAGCATTAGTGGAATGGTTTTCCTCCTGTGTAGCAGCTAAGTCGAGCAGCATTAACTTTGTAAGCCAAAATTGAGTGTCTAGATGGAATTAAGCCAAGTAAATAGTTTTGAACTATTTTTGTTCTTCACCTTCTGTGAGGTTAGGAAGAGACTTGCTTCTTTCCCTCAGGCCAAGAGGTCAGATATGTTTGAGGGATGAGCTCTGGGTGGTTCTGGGAGGAAGAAGGCAGATGCTTCCCTAGAGCAGCTTCTGGTGATGTGGGGAGTCCTTCACTCAGTCCTTGCTGTTGGGCCAGGACCCTCTGAACCTTGCCTTGGGAACAGTGTCCCCCTGGCATCAAAACATGGGGTTTTGTCTGCAGACCGATCACCTGGTTCAGATGAGATGCACGACCCAGTGCCCACACATATGGCCTCAGAAGAGTCAAGCTACATCCTGGAAACAGTAGCAGGTACCAGACATGAAGCATCTGGGAGACTGTGCGGCAGCACTGGCATTCATGCATGTCAGAAATGAGTAAATACTATTTATGAACCAAGGTGCTGGAGTCAGGACCCAGTTCCAGAGTCTTGGTCTCAATCAGGCTAGCTGGGAGCTCTGATAGACTAACTGGTGGCTTTTCTGGCACTGCTGCTCCTTCCCAGTCCTTCTCCAGTCCCAGTGTGCTGCAAACCCCAGCCCCTCTGCCCAGCTTTTGTCTGGGATTTACCTGGGGAATGTGTGCTGGCCCAGTGGCTGCCCTTGCTCCTGCTGGGCACTGGGTCCCTCCTCTCCCAGGGAACCCATGCCAAAAGGCAGGCAGACCTCTTGTATGTAGGCACTGGGTTTATTCTGCTGATGCAGCTCCTGGCATGCTGGTGCCAGCCCAGGCTGTTCTGGGATGTGTGCTCAGAGCTTAGTGAGGGGAGGGAGCAGATGGGTGGCTTCAGGGCACCTGGAGAACTCCTGCTTATGACTGGTCTGTTTTTGCTGGTGCCTGCTCCTGCTAACCCTCGTCTTCCTTGACAGGGACAGACAAGGGGCCCAGTGAGGAGTCTCGACATGAAGAAAAGCAGATGGAGGGGTCAGGTGAGTATGCAGTGAGCTCAGGTTTTTGGAAGGATGGATGAACACAGATATATTTTATGCTGGGTTTCCTGGGCTTCCTACGTTATCAGCAAAGCCTTCAGCCTCCAAAACCTCAGCACAGAAGGGCATCGCTGTGTTCCTGGGCTCTGTCCTCCCCTCTCTTGTCCAGATGTACTTTTCCCCCTATTTTTTTTCTCTCCTGGCTGCTAGCACAATTCTGTGCTAGCAGGTGCATCCCTGCAGGCAGGTGCATCCCTGCCCTTCCTCACTAGGGGATGAGCTTGGAGGCAGCTGCTGGAGAACTGGCACTGATGTGGGAGGCGTGGAGAGTGTGCAGCCAGCTCTGCCAGAGATCGGGGCCTTCTCACCTGCACTCTGCATTTCTTGCCCCAGAGGCAACTGGCTGCTCAGAGCATTTCTCTCTATTGGTTTCTTTTGCAGATGGTATAGGGGACGTTTTAAGTCATTTGAGGAAACAAGTTGAAATTTTGTTCAACTCGCGATATGGTAAGATGACCATTAACACAAGTTCATCATGCCAAGTGCTGGCCTCTGCCATGGGGAACTTCTAATTGCTCAGAATTGTTGCCTACCATTTCCAAACCAGCAGCTTAGTGAAGGCACAACCTAATTTGTTCATTTGCTGTCTGCTGGGCTTACAAATGCATTTGTAGCCTCCTTGGGCCTTGTCGAAGCTATTCCCTTTGGTTTCCTTGATAATGTTTCGCTGCAGCCTGGAATTGCTGCTGTGACCTTCATTCTTCCTCCTGCAGAGGGAAGGTCCCAAGTCGTTCCCCCATCACTTCTTTCCCAGTGGTGGAGATTGGCACTCAGCGTGCTCTGCTCACCTCTTTGTAGAGAGGTTATTTAACCCATAAAAAATTCAAGTGAGGTTACACATGCATTTTGAGAGCTGACAGAAAGCTTTTGCCACTGGTAGGACTGGGAGATGTGGCTCTGCCTAGCAGTCCTCAAAACCTGGGGATGGAGCTGAGCTGCATCCCAGGACTGGGAAAGAAGGGCCAAGATGCTCTCAGGCTGGGCTGGGCACTGGGAATGCAGCTGGAATGGCAGTCAGAGCAATGGCCTTCACTGCACCCCACGCTTTAGTAATAAACTGGATGGGATTGTGTCCTGGCTTTTCATCTCTGCCCAAACAGCAGTGCTTGGCACTGGTCGTTCTGTAGCTTTTGGCAATATTTAACAGAGCAAGGGGAACCCTTACCATGCTAGGCTGCACAGACTGACAGGACACCCCCAGGCACATTCCCTGTCCCCTCACCTAGCAGAGGGACATCTATGGGGCCTGGATGTGGGGTCCCAGGTGTGGGGTCCCATTGTCTTGTGAGGAGATGCTTACAGTCTTTATGAGAAGGCAGACTGTGATAATGTAGCAAATGCAAAAGCCAGCTCCAGGTGGCTGCCTGGCTCTGTCCCTCAGCTCATGTCTGCTAGTGTTGGGGACATCCCTACCAGCAGTGATGACAAACTCCCCAAAAAATCTTTTTAGCCCCCCATCAACATATCATGTTTATGATGCTTTTACCTGACATGGAAGTCCAGCAAACTAATAAGATTGGGTCCCCATGCAGCGAAAGCCATAGGAATATCAGAGCCGGTCAAAGTCCCCTACTCCAAGTTCCTGATGTACCCTGAGGACCTGTTTGTTGTGGGCTTACCAGAAGGCATCCTGCTGCGTCGCCCTAACTGCTTTGGGATTGCAAAGCTGAAGAAGATCCTACAAGCAAGCAACAACATCCAGTTTATCATTAAAAGGTAAGCAAGGTGGGGTGGCTGTCCCTTGGGAAGCATGTTCCTGCTTGGAGCTCCTGCTGCTGCGCAGAGTCCTGGGGAACATCCATCACTTAGTCACCTTCAATAAATTTCCTTGATTAGAAGCAGCCAGGGGTTATTGCCTTGTTGGAGCCATCCCTGGAAGGCAGCAGTGGTGTTGTCATCTGCCCCTTGATGTCATTTGAGTCTTTAACCCGCTTTTGCAAAGATTTAGTCACAGCAGCAGGGAGCACCCAAAGGGTGGGTGAAGGAGCCTTTAAACTTCAGGGTGCCCTGGTAAAAGAGGGAAGGAGATGGACTGGGAACCCTGGATGGTTTTCCTATGGAAAGCAGCTCCAGCTGAGGTCCAGATGTGCATGGGGGATGCTGCAGACATCGGGGAAGATGCTGCCCCTGTGCTGGGGAGCAGAGGTGTTGCAGGAATTGGGTGGGACTGTGAGAAGCCACAACCAACATAATGCAACAGCATTGCCCTGAAAGATAAAAGATCCAGCAGAGACGGATTTTAAGATGTCTTTAGATATTCTGGGGAGTTTCTCACCCAAATGCTGACACAACCAACACAGTGGGTGGCTGAAAGAGAGCATAAACAGTGGGATTGTGGAGATTTTGTGGTGTCAGAGCAGCAGCTCCCAGGCCAGCCCAGCCACACTTTGGGGTTCCTCCTGTCACGATCACCCATTTCTTTGTGACACAGCTTCAGCACAGCTTGTAACAAGCCCTGCTATAACCTTTCCATGCAGTTTTAACATTAGGTACCCAAGTGACAATTTTTGGGACAATTGTATGTTGAAAGGAGCCATGCGTGGCTTCTCCAAATCCTGAGAAACGTTCAGGAACATGTCCCCTAAAAGTCTGTAGCTGCTGATTTAAGCTGCTCAGCCATCACCTCCTTAGTCTCATCCCAGGGAGCATCACATCCACCCATTAAAGTGTCTGTTGGCATGAAAATTATGTCCAGAGTTCTCCCACTGCATTGCAGGAGCTTTAAAATGGTGTTAGCCAGACAGGGTGAGTGGCTTGTGGCTGTAGGGGTGATGTACTGGGGATGCTGGAGCAGCAGGATGTCACTGACCGCGGAGGTCACTCACGTGCCCTTTGCTTCTCCCTGTTTTCCAGACCAGAGCTGCTGGCAGAGGGTGTGAAGGACCCGGCACTGGACAGCCCGGCAGCCAAAGGTAGGCTGTGGGACCCCGGGCAGACAGGCCATTAAGGGCTAGGCAGGAGAGAAGTGAGAACGGTTTCCTACAGCGTCTCTTGTGTTCCTTTCCCACCTCGTTTTCTGTCTGGAAACCCCTCCTGCACATCCCCCTTGGCGGCCCTTCGAATCCTAATTCCTCTTATGTCCCCTGTCTCAGCTGCCAGCGAGAGGGACTCGAGCGAGGTGCTGCTGGAGGACGCTGTGAAGAGACAGGGCTTTCAAGGTGGGGGGGCTGGAGGCATCTGCAGGGTCTGAGGCAGAGCCCCTGGCCCACTGCAGAGCCTGCACAGGGCAAACACACGGGAAGGGTGTGCCGCGGGCGTTGGGGCTTGGGGGGTGGCAAGGAGCAAGGCAAGGCTGGGGAGGAGAGAAGGAGGTGGGACGAGAGGATGCGAAGCACGGGCAGCCAGAACACACGATGCACGGCTGGGATGGGCAGTCCCACAGGTCCAAGGAAGAGGCTCGAAGTGATCTGCATGGTGTCCTAATTAACCAGCTTTGCTTATCTCCCTGTCTGACCTTGTGAGATGCATAATTAAGTTTCCAAGCCTCAGGGTTTGCCTTTTCTGGGACTTTTTCCACCTTGGTGATGTTTGAATAAATGCCACTGGAGTTCAGCTTGTGCTGGCAGCAGCATGGTAGCTTCCTTGAAGAAAGGAGCCTGTGGGCTGGGGAGGCAAGTGCTGCCCTGCTTGAGCATCTGTTCTTGGGCCATGGGGGCCTGTGAGGGTTTGCAGAGGGACAGAGGCTTTTCAAAGGATTTGGCTTTTCTCAGAGGCTTTGGAGTATGTTTTATTTTAAAGCTGGTAATTATTGCAACTGAATCTTTGATTTCACGTGGCTTTTATTCTTAGCAAACAGGCGGGGGAGAAAAACATATTTCTGTTTAGATTATTTTTAAGGACTTTGAGTGGCCCACTCCAGAGATTAGCTAATTGCAAGATAAGGACTTTCCTATAATTAGAAAATGGCATTACTTAAAAGTCACAGAGTGCCTTTTAATTTACCAGCAGAAGTCCATAATTGTTTCTTTATTTTACAGAAAATTATGATGCCAGGCTTTCCAGAATAGACATCGCTAACACACTACGGGAACAAGTCCAGGACCTGTTCAATAAGAAATACGGTGAGAAACCAGGCAGGGAGTTGGTTTTATTCCCCCATATCCTCTTCTAATTTTTTACTCTCTTCACAATTCCTCCTTGCCAGATATTTTCTCATGCCTCCTTCTTGAGTTGCTGGCACCTTGGTGGGCCAGGAGAGAATGGCTGATCTGGGAATTGGTGCTCTTTGCTGCAGGAACCGTGGGAGCACGAGGAGTGGTGGGAGATTGAGAAGGGGCTAAGAATGGACCATAGCAAGCACCTGCAGGAGTGCTGGGGGACAAGTAGATGCTGCCCATGCTGTCCCCAGGGCAGGGAAATGCTGTTATCCCCATGTTCTAGGCAGTGCTAAAACCTGTGCAGGTTTTCAGGTACTTGCAAAGAAACGTGTAGCCTTGGTCCTGCAGTCAGACATTGGAGAGGGAACGTGACTATGGAGTTATCTCCAAATAATGTCCCAAAGCAAAGAGCAGCAGCTTTCCATCCCTCTCACTGCAGTGCATGGGCATCATTGTGCAGGACAGTGTCTCTCCTCAGCCACCCCAGCTCTACTGCATGCACATGCCTGTCCTGGAACCCCTCCACTGCCATTGTGGAGGAAGATTGAAAATGCTGGTCCTTGATCTGATGCGCTGACCTGGTAGCTTAAGCAGCCTGCCCACGCTGTGCTGTGTCTTGTTGAGGCTGGGGATGGAGCAGAGCCATGGCAGAAATGGCATTCCTAGCATCCCGTGCACTCACTGCTTATTTACGACTCACTTCTCTCCCAGGTGAGGCCTTGGGGATTAAGTACCCTGTGCAAGTGCCATACAAGCGGATCAAGAGCAATCCAGGGTCGGTGATTATAGAGGGGCTGCCCCCTGGGATCCCCTTCAGGAAGCCCTGCACCTTTGGCTCACAGAACCTGGAGAGGATACTAGCCGTCGCTGATAAAATCAAGTTCACTGTGACAAGGTATGTGGCACAAGGTGTCAGCCATCCGACAGCCTGGGAGGAGGAGAGGAGGGATCCCACCTAAACACACCCCCTGCTCTGCACCCCCACTCTGGGGCAGGGATGTAAGTGTTGTGAATGCCTCCACCCCCCCAAGACAGCAATTAAGCTGGCGGCTAATAGTTCAACAGGAAGGAGTGGACCATAAAATAGACACTCCTGCTCTTTCCTCCCATCTGCTACATGGGAAGATGGCAGGGAAGGCACTGGCAGAAGAAAAAAGTGCTTGGTGCAATGGATGTGCAGGCAGACCAATCCCAGCCCCTATTTTAGGAGGCTTGAGACAGGAGAAATGCTGCTGGGATTATTGCTGGTGCAGGGCAGTGCTCGGAGCCCTGCAGCACTTGGCCACTGCCTGTTCATCGTCCTCTGGCTTTCTCAGCAAAAGGGGATGGACACAAGTGGGAGGGGGAAAGCACTTTATCAAGTGTATCACACTAAGGTGTGACAGGGATAAAAATGGGTTTAAGAGTGGTTCCATCACCCTCTCACCGGACCATGCTGCCTGTCTTCTTACCAACAGAGCATGGGGTACTTGCTGCCCCGAGCTGGGGCCCTATCCCCACAGAGCTCCTGCTGGTCCTACATGAGCCACGGCACAGCATGCAAAGGACATGCTGATCCCCAGCCCTCCCTGGACCATGGGAGGGTGTTTGGTCTAGGTGTGCTGACTTCCCAGTGGTGCTTCAATTTAAATCTCCTTTTTCCCTTATTTTTCACAGGCCTTTTCAAGGACTCATCCCCAAACCTGGTAAGACATGATGCCTTTTTGCCTAAGCAATGCATTGGTCACATGTTTAGTGGTGATCAGGAAGTTGCGAACTGTGGATGGCAAGCAATAATTTGATCAGCTGCAGGATGGTTGCCCCTGACTTCACTTTCCTGGGCTTTATTGTTGTGTGCATTTGCTGGCTGAGGCAGCTGGCCTCAGCATCACCCATGGTACTGCTACTGTTGCCTTGAAATTATGCCATTTTTCAAGAGCTAATCTAGGGCAGAGATCTGTGTTCTGTATTTAAGAAAGCATCTGCTTTCTTAAGTGTTTCCTTAAAATAAATCCGTATTGCAACGATCTGGCAGGTTTAGTGGTGAGGGAGGGTCGTGGGAAGGGGTGATCAACTACAGGGTCCATGCAGCAGCATGGCAGTAAAAGCTCTCTCCAGCTCATGGGCATTCCACATGCAGATACACTGAGGAAGACATGGCAGGTGAGAGGACAGGGTGTCCAGGGTGCACCCCATACCCAGCTGGGCAAATCACCATCCCAGAGCTGTGGCCTTCCCTGCGTATCCCTGCGGTAGCTCTGTCTCTCATTTCTGGGCTACCCAGAAAAGAGAGGTGCCATCAGAAAAATGGGGGATAACCTGTCTCAGTCCTAAATGTCTGTAATTACAACTGTTGGAAGAGCACAGATGGGTGCAAAGAACCTTGTTGTCCTTATTGATAGCTTTCCATTTCCTTGGCCAGCCTTCATGGGGATGGCACAATTTAGGGAAGACAGATATGACAGAGGGAAAAACATGTATGTGCTCCTATTGGGAACAGCAAAAAGGTGTTAGAGCTCTAACAAAAGGTGAGCTGTCAGACAAATTCAGGTATGGTCCATGTGTTGCCCTCTCTCTGCATCCCTGTGTAGGACTCAGCCAAGACAATGGGGAGATCCTCCAAGACCTCTGCAGACCTTGGCCTTGGACCTCTGTCTTTTGGTCCTAAGCAGCAATGTGCTGGCTCACATCAACCCTACCTTCAATGAGCCTCGGTGAAATGCAAATTCTGCAGAACTCTGGTTTTCCATGGAATTACATGGCTATAAGCCACTTCACCAGAGTGAATTGAGGATGTATCTGCTCCTCCAGCCGCATCTTGTCTTCCCATTCCCCTGCCGTAATCGGTATAATTACATTAAGAGACACTGATCTGACACAAATCACACCATTAACAAAGGAGCACATCAGAAGGCAAATACTTCAACCTGCCAGCTGGCTGGAAGACGCAGCCTGATAAATAGAGATGTAGAGGAAATTGGTTTTCTTTTCGATGCACATTTTTTTCCCTCCTTCTCCAGCTTGAACACCCCTGGCACGGGCTGACCCTTCTAGCACAAACTCAAAGACATATTTTATTCTGTGTATTGTGGTACTTGAGTGGGCTCAGCAGGTCTCAGCATCCCTGCCAGGCTCGGTGCTTCAGTCCCTCTCCTCCCACTGAGGTTTTAAATACGAGTAGTCACAGGTGAGGAGTTTTTCTTACTTGACATCTCGATTTGTTACAGACTATTTCCCATATTTGCCAAATCTTCGGAGACAATTTCAGGACCTGTAATTATTTCCTAGTAGTCAGGTTACTACTGGAATGTCTCCTTGAGAAAAGAGCTGTTTGTATTTTGTCCCACGAAAATCCTTATTGGCAGCAATTAACCTCTCTGCTTTTCCACTCTATTACACCAAAGTGGATGGTGGCAACACAGCAGTACAGTCACTGCCTTGCCTTTGATCACTTTTTGTCTGCCTTAACAATGTGAATGATTTCCAACTAGCCATAGATCATTAAAAATTTAAATGTAGGAGTGCTCTTTATACCTGTGAGGCCCTGCCATATAAAATGAAGGGCAGCAGCAGAAATGTGTGCTTAGAATTAAAATAAAATCAATAAAAATCACTTTTATTTCATAGAGGAGGGTTAAAATGAAAGCAGTAGTTACTCCCAAGAAGGATGGCATTGCAGAGGTCTCTAAAAGCTGGAAAGTCCTGGAGGTGACTTTTTAAATGTAAGGGAAGTTGTCACTTTTGTGGATCATTTTGGCTAAAAATTACATGGAAAGGACACATTTTAAGGGGAAAAGGAAATTTAATGTAATTTTTAAAAAAAAAATCACTTTGGACTGATTTTAGTTGCCTTTAGGTTAAATTATGGGGTTTAATTTGCTTTAAAGAAGTAGTGCACCTCCTGCATGGCAAAGAACATTGCCAGTAGCTGCAGGACAGCAGAGCTCGGCCTGCCTACCGCTCTCACCCGGGGACACCCATTTCTGAAGTGTGACAGAAACGGGTAAAAGGATTTCAGTATAATCCGAGTGCTTCACATCCCTTTTTCTCAAGATATTCTGTAGCTGCTCTGTTGAGATGATATCCCCCCACAACAGGAGATGTGGGGCAGAGGGCTGCTGGCACAGCAGCAGCTGCAGGCAGTGTGCCTGCAGGGATGCTCTTTGCAGAAGGAGGTGTGTTTTGGGGCGAATGATGCTGGTTTCTGGATAAACCTTGCGCAGTGCAGGTTTGCAGCCTCCCAACGGAAGGACAATGGGATGCCGAGGCCAATAGTGCCAGCGTTTCAACTGCGTGGCTCCCTGGGGGCATTAACCCAGGAGCACAACCCTCCTGGTATTTCTTTTTCCTTTTGATTTCCTGTGTCTTTTCTCTGCATTGCTGGTCTCTGCTCTGCAAAAAAAGATCTTCAAAACCCCTTTTTGAGAGTGGAATGATCTTTCAGCATTAAACAGGAGTGAGCAAGCGGGGTGAACCTCCAGTACTACAAACACAGCACTTTCTTTTCTTCTTTCCTGAGGCACAGAGATACAACACTGGCTTAATTTGAGCCTTTGAAAAAAAAAATCAAGCATAAGTAATCCAGCACACACACACAAAAATCTTTCTGTATGTTAATTTTTATGTGCTTTGATTGAAAATGTATGCCAGCTCCATCTGTGCTATTCCCCAAGCTCCTACCACCCTGATAGATTATTTCCCATACTCCAATTAATAAAGTAGGGCAGGCAGTGTTCTTTAATTAAAAACCCCACACATACAGGCATACTTTATATATATTATTTTTTTTAAGCACAAGAGCACAATCCTCCTCAAGACTTTGATGAGCTGTGCCTCATGCTAGAAACTCCTAGGAAGAAAAAAAGAAAAGAGGAAAAGTAGTCATGAGGGATAAGCACATCATTGTCCCTCACCAGGTTGCTTTATGAGGTCCATGCCCCTCTCCCTTCACCCTCCAGCTCCATTCAACCCTTGTGGAGCAGCCAGACCCAAGTTAAATTCTTTTTTAGTGTTCAGCTGGTCACTGTTTCTAGTCTGAAGGTTAAAATTCAAGCAGGTAATGTGAATAGCTGTGGAGCTTCAAAGCCTGTTTATAAGCATCTTCATGGTTCCAGTCACTTTTTTCTTCCCCTAATTTTGATCTCCTTTTCCCATTTGCCTCTATATGTGGCATCCTCTTGCTATCAAGAAGGCAGCACCATTGCCCAGCTCATCCCAGCCTTTGTGTTTGCTTTGCTCTTACCTCCCTCCTGCTCCCCACCATCCTCATATCCTGTCCTGTCCTTCAGAGACCCCAACCCTCCATTTCTCAGGGTGCTTATTGCTTGGTGAAACGGGTGCTGCTCCATCCTGCTGTGGTCAGCACTTTGGGATGGGCTTGGTACCTTGCACAGTGGCCTTGAGCCTGGGTGATGCTTCCCATGGTTAAGGCTGAGTGGCACTTGTGGGTTAGCAAGACAAGAAATTTTAATTGTCTTCCTTAACCAGCATGATTTCAGAATGGCACTTCTTCCCCTGGAATGCTGCAAACATCTGTGAGTTGCTGCCAAACAAAGGAAATGCCATGCTGCCCTTCCTAAACCAGTTCCGATCCATATTGGAAAGATGCTGTCGTGTGTTTCTCTTCCTCACTGCCTGCAGTCTGTCTGTGCTCCTGCCTGTGCTCCTGCCTGCCTTCGCCCTTGACAGGAGCCATGCCAGGACCTCTTGGTGTGGTCTCTACCTTGGCTTTACCAGCACCACTGTGACCCATCTGCATCTCCTCCCCTCTGCACAAGCATTGAGTGCGGTGGATGCTGCCCACAGGGTGCCCACACAGGCAGGATGTCAACAGCAATTTGGGGGACCAGGTCACAGACAGCATCACTGATTTTCTCGTGGTGTGGCAGCGAGCAGCAGTGCTGCAGCCACTTACAGCAGGATTTGCCCTCCTGCAGCCCAGGGGTGCAGGGCCTGGCTCAGTGCCCCTGCTTACCAGGGTCTGTAGACAGACCTCAGCCCCTGCAGCTGCCTTGGGCAGTACCCCATGTGTTTCTGTTCCGT
>NW_008676313.1:61078-79035 GCF_000695815.1 Acanthisitta chloris
GGCTCTCGCTCACAGGGCCAGAGGCGTTGGCAGAGCTTTGTGCTGCAGCGGCTGCTTTCCTCAGCCTGCTTGAAATGCATAACGTATTTTGAGCTACTTCAGATTGCTTTTGCCTCTGCTCAGGAAATTTGGACACATGCTGTCTCCCCTATCCTCTCCAGTTTTCTGGTGCCAGCTTGCTGCAGTTTGGCAGCAGGAGCCTCCCCGCTGACCCCCTTCCTTGGCGTTGGCAGAGCTTTGTGCTGCAGCGGCTGCTTTCCTCAGCCTGCTTGAAATGCATAACGTATTTTGAGCTACTTCAGATTGCTTTTGCCTCTGCTCAGGAAATTTGGACACATGCTGTCTCCCCTATCCTCTCCAGTTTTCTGGTGCCAGCTTGCTGCAGTTTGGCAGCAGGAGCCTCCCCGCTGACCCCCTTCCTTGCCCTAGTGCTGCAGCCTGTCCTCCTTCCGGCTCTGCCTTCGGCTGTGACTTGGGCAGGATGAGCTGCTTCATTCCTCCTTGAGCCCATCATGGAGATCCTGACCATAGCCTTGTGCTTGCTGCTTTTCCCCAGGAAATTAATTTCTTTTTTATATCGCTCATCACTTTGGAGTCAGTGGTGAGCGTGAACCTCTCCTTAGGGATCCCTTTTTCTCTCATTTTCCCCCATTGCTGCAGAACTGACACAGTTTCCCTGTTTGCTTTTCATCTGCTTTAACCTCAGATATTTTTTTCTCCTCCAGCACTGGAACAGCTGTGCAGCACAGCCACCACTGCTCTGGCACGTGCCATAAAGGCTGCCGTTCAGCTGTGTGTGCCTGGGCACGTGTGGACCTGGAGCTGCTCAGGAGTGTGGCTCGAGGGATGCTCGCATGCTCAAGCATCCCCAAACAAAGCAGGTCCTGGTGTGAGCTGGAACGCCCAGGTCACCACTAAATAACTCACTCGGCAGTTGTTTAACTACTGGAAGTGACTCTGTGCCAAGGGGCCTCGGGACCCGAGGAGTTTTAAGCTGCTAGGAACAAAACCCATCCTGGGTTTCGCTTTTGTTTGTGACAAGAAACCAAGCTGCCACACTCATGGCTCTCTTTTTCTTTCTCTCTCTTTTTTTTTGTCTTCTTTTAACTTGCGCTGTAGCCCCTAGACGGATAACATCCTTGGAAAAAGCCTATGCGGCCTTGAATGGTACGTAGCTCAGTTGATGCATCGTAGATGGTAGCAGACAAGAAATGCACTTGTGTTTTAATATGGGAATGAAAATGTCTTAGACCCCCAAATTTCAGGTATTGTTTTTTCCTCTCTGCTCCGTTTCCCTGTGATACCTAGAACTGTATGATTCAGGATGTGTTTAACAGTGTTTTATTGTTATTAATCCTCTCTGCATTTCTAAGCATCACTGCTGTAGTCCCTGGGCATCAGTGCCAGTTCCACTCCAGCTGGACCAGCCTGGCACATTCTCCTCAGTTCATCCATATGTCCCAGCAATTAATTTGTTAAAAATCCCTTGTCATTCATGGGGAGAGCTTGCACAGATTTGAACTGAGTTTTTTTTTGCTTTGCTTTAGGCCAGGGTTGGTGCGTAGCCACGTAGGGTCCAGGGATTTGAGATGTAGACTGATGTATGGGAGTAAGGAAGAGCTTGCCTGCCTGTACCTGTGGCAGGGCACAGTATAGCTCTAGCAGATCCAGCTTCAGTGCCATCAGCTGGGACTCTGGCCACATGTCTATGTGTTAATTGCTGCTCCTGCAAGTTTATAAACACAGGCATATGCTGAGCTAGTTCTAACTGCATTTGAACCTGATTTAGTGCAGAATAGCCTCAGTAAAGTCATCAGGTTTATTCTAGATCTACACAGTGTAACAATTGCAGCTATGGAAGCTGAAAGGGTATATATCCTCTTAGGATTCAGGGCCAGATCTTGGCTGCTGTAAGCAGCCTGCCTCAGCTGGGTATTTCTTTGATGTGTCTGGGATTGCCTGCAAAAGGGACCTGAGTCACATTCTTGGTGGGATGTGTTGGGCAGTGGCAGTTTTCCTGATGAAATGGGCATCATGACAGGTGTCTGGGTAATAGAAGGTTGTTACTCCATGTGCAGTGGCCAGGCAAAGGACGGACGTTGCCTGGAGCCAGGATGCTGGTGGTGGCACAGGAAGGAGGAAGGCTCCACCAGGTACCCTGACCATGCCATGGCTTCACCACCAAGATGAAGGCTCTACACATGCCATTATGAACACAAACAGAAGCATTATTTATCTGTGGGATACCTTGGATTTGGTTTTGTGCAGTTTTTGTAAGTCACTAGTAGAATAGGTGGTGGTTTGGATCCTGTGGTGCAACAGCAGACACCTAAAACCCCGTTTTAATAGTTGCTAAGTATAGCTTGGTGTTTCTAAAAGAATCATCAAGCTCTATAGTTCTATAGGAAAAAAGCAAATGGTGCTTTAAAAATGTGACCACTTGTATGCCAGTGCCTGTGGAGTGCAGGGGGCCTGGCTTTAGGCAAGTAGGATTGGGGGGGGGGGAAGTGAATCAACTGGCTACATTTTTAATTTAAAAAAAATTATAACACAGAGCTGAAGCCAGCAGGACAGATAAAGCTGCTTAATGGGAAGGACTCAGCACATTTCAGGAGCATCTGTGGCTTCCTTGATTTGATTAATTCCCATACCCAAATGGGTAAAGTCAAAGGGAGATGGAGATCCCTCTTGCCTGGGGCAGGTCCCTGGTAAGTGGCAGCACTGTCCAGAGCCTCCTCTTTGGCTTCTCTGTTATGCATGCTCAGTTACGTTTTTTCATGACATTTCTTTGTGTCCTTGAATGGGAATTTCGGAGTACTGCCTGCCGCAAGGTGGAAAAAAAAACCTTGGGATCTTGTTTCCTGCACTCAGATTGCTCGGGACATGAGCGGAAAGGAAAGAGCTGCAGTGTTTTTCAGTCCCAGAGAATTCAACAAGTGAGAACACTGAATTTTGGGGTTTCTTTGTCTGCTACCATCTACACATCCATATGGGTGTGTACATACAGCCCAGAAACTGAGCATCAATGACAAGGAAGTCACAGAGGGAGCGCGCAGGCGTGGCCCTGGCCAGCCTGCTGTGATCTCCAGAGCAGCACCACAAGGCAGGGTCTTGGTCCGTGAAATCAGAGCTCCTTGGCAGAGTTCCAAACTCCGATTTGAGTTTCTATTTTATTTCATTTTTGCTCCATGCCATTCAAGCTGCTTTGTTGCCATTTCTGGATGGGAAGCACAACTTGGCCCTGAGGTTTCTTCACAGAAACTTCTTTCTTTTTTCCTAGTTATATCCAGGCAAAACAATCATTTTCCAGGTGGAGAAGAGGCTTTTTGGAGGCTATACCCTGCAGTAGCAAGGTGTGGAGGTTTGAGGGTGCCAGCTTCTCTTCAGCACCCACAGCAGCAGGGTGGTCAAGGTGTGGGGTGGGGGTGTTTCTGCCAGGGATGCTGAGCACTGGGCTCAGTCCCATGCAGAGAGAGGCAGGGTCTCATGGTGGGTTTTCACCTTGCATTTAAAACAAACTGCCAGCCATGTGTTTGCTTAAAACCGAATCAGAAGGCATGCCATTGCTCAAAATTAAATAGTTGCAGGTTTGGGGCAGAGGATGCTTGGATCCCTCATGCCAAGGTTTGCAGGGCTCCCCCTGATGCTGTAAAAACCCACCATGAATAGCCATCTGCTTTTGTGAGACCCCCACCTGGAGCACTGCATCCAGCTCTGGGGGCCCCAGCACAAGAAAGATGTGGAACCTCTTGGAGCAAGCCCAGAGGAGGCCGTGGAGATGCTCTGAGGGCTGGAGCACCACTACTCTGGAGACAGGCTGGGAAAGCTAGGGGTGTTCAGCCTGGAGAAGAGAAGCTCCAGGGAGATCTAAGAGACCCTTACAGTGCCTAAAGGGGCTCCAAGAGAGCTGGAGACTGACTCTGGACAAAGGCCTGGACAGCCAGGACAAGGAAGAATGGTTTGCCACTGGCAGAGGGCAGGGATAGATGGCATATTGGGAAGAAATTCTGTGTAAGAGTGCTGAGGCACTGGTACAGGTTGCCCAGAGAAGCTATGGCTGCCCCATCCCTGAAGTGTTCAGGGCCAGGTTGGATGGGACTTGGAGCAATGTGGTCCAGTGGAAGGTGCCCCTGCCTGTGGAAGGAGGTTTCAACTGGATGGTCTTTAGGATCCTTTTCAAGCCTAACCATTCAGTGATTCCATGATTTCCACCCTGTGGCTTGCCAGCCTGGGTGACAGTGCCTGCCTTGGGTGCTGTGAGGCTCCTCTTCAGGAGGAGACCCAAATGGTCCTGCACTGCCCACCCCAGCTGGCTCAGGGCTGGAGAGGTGACCCCAGTGAAAGTCAGACAAAGGTTGTTCACTTGGTGCTTTATACCTGTGGAGGTAAAACAGCATCAAAATAAACCAGTACTGACCCCATTTGTTTGTCCTGGAGCCCTCTGAGGATGCTAAATAGCTGAGGGGAAAAATCTACTGACTTAGGCATGTCATTTGAAATGAGGGAATGGAGGAGAAACTGTTTAGCACAATGAGGATAATAAAAAAAAGCTAATAAAGCCAAGCTGGTTATATGGCATATTATAAAACAATACTGTACTTAGGAGTCTAGCCATAAAAGTGCTCATTCCTTGATGTGACTTGTGGGAGCATTTGTTGCACTGAGGTCCTGAGTCTCCGTTGTTTTGCATGTTTTTTAGTCATTTACCACCCTGCAAAGTGGATGTAAAATGCTTTCGTCTGTGGCAGCACGTGGCAAATGGAGATCTGGCAGCATTTTAGAGAAGCTTTGCACAACTCTGAAAGACGTCTCAGGGTGCAGGCACAGAGCAGCACCTCTGAGGTGTCCCCACGCCGCACTGGGGCAGAGGGACGAGACCACTCTCCTGCACTGTGGCTGTGGGATGGGTTTTCCAGAGGCTTGGAAGGTATGTTCATCCCTGTCCTTTCTTATTTTGCAGATGAGGATGATGCCAACAGGCTTGGAGAGAAGGTGATTCTCCGAGAGCAAGTGAAAGAGCTTTTCAATGAAAAATATGGTGAGTCTCCACCTGCACATGTCACCGAGGGAGTTTGGTTTAGCTGACAGCAGCTGCAGTTAAAATTAATTCCACTGAAGGCCTCTATTTATAGCCTAAGCACACAGCAGCTGCTGCAGCACAGGTTCCGTCCCGCTGCTCCCTGTTACAGCCTGTCCCCAGGGACATCCCCATGTCTTGCTCCTGGCAAGTGGGACCATGACCTTCTTGTTGACAGCTCATCCTTGGCGAGGGGAAGGAGGATGGCAAAATGCAGCACAGGAGCATGATTTGTTTAGTGTGCTGTCAGCCCTTTGTGTATTTTTAACGTGTCCTGAGCCAGCATGAGCTGTGGTGTGTGGTGTGTGTGCTGAGCTTGCTGCCCTGTGCCAGCAGCCCCTGCCTGCCAGGCTGAGAGCGAGGCTGGAGCTGCATCGTGACATGCAGCATGGTGGGGAACAGCTTGCTGGAGCCAGAGCAGAAAAGGTCAGAAGGTTGAAACTTTGTAAATGCCATCTGCAAGCTCCTTGTGCCCCTGAGGAAACCTCTCCTTCTCCCCCATCACTGGGAAAAGGAGCAGCAAGAATAGCAGCTGGGGGTGGGGGGAGTGTAGGAGCCGGCACAGGGTGCATGGCTTACGTGGCATCACTGTCTCAACCCTGCAGGTTGGGCTGCCCTTGCTTGTGGCATTCCCTCGGCACCATCGGGGCACAGCTTGTGTCAGTGCAGCTATTTGTCAACTTGTGAGTCCCCAGGGCTATACAGCCAGGCCACAGTGGCTCAGTGGCACTCTACAGCTTCAGTGTGATGTCTTGCCTCCCTCCCCAAAATAACTGCCTGAGGGAGAAGTAAAATAGCCAAACTGATAGCAAAGCAGTGGGGAATTGTCGTGGTTTAACCCCAGCCAGCAGCCAAGAACCACGCAGCCGCTCACACTCCCTCCTCCTCCCTCTTCCCCCCAACCCGGAGGAATGGAGAGGAGAAAAAATAAAGTAAAATATCTAGGTTGAGATAAGAACAGTTTAATAATAATAAAGATCAGAATGAGCTAAAATGCTACTGGATAATAAAAAGAACAAAATCAATGATGCACAATCCAATTGCTCACCACCTGTGGACCGACACAATCCTGTCCCTCCCCCCGGATCAGCCCTTTCCTGCTTATATACTGGGCATGACGTGCCATGGTGGGGAATATCCCTTTGGCTAAGTCTATGCTCCCTCCCAGTTCCTCTTGTGTACCTTCTCACTGGCAGAGCATGAAACACAAGAAATACTCTTGGTTTAGGATAAACACAACTTAGCAAAAACCAGCATCAGTGTGCTATCAACAGTATTCTCACTTTGAATCCAAACACTGCACTACACTAGCTCCTGAGAAAATTAACTGCATCCCGGCTAAAACCAGCACAGGAATATCATTGCCCTCCTTTCTCCTTCCTTGTAAAGGCTGCTCACCCTTCCCAACCCCGTTTATTTTGATGTGCTGCTCTTAGCAGGGCGTTTGTGCTGCTTTGAGGGTGGATTTGCCTCGGAGGTGCCAGCATACGAGCACAGCTCTTCAGAAGGCTGGTGCCTATGCTCTGAACATCTATATCCACTCACCCCTTGGGAGAGCTGAGCCCACAGCAGATCCCTGCTTTCTCATGGCCCTGGCACTGTGTCTGGAGCACAAGATGCCAGGTGGGCTCCAGGGACAAACTGTGAGGAAAGCCAGAAATGTGGCTGAAGGGCCACTCACACCTTCAGATTTTGGGGCTGTGGGGACACGAGGTGGGAGCAGGCTCTTACAGTTGGGACCAGCACAGAAGGGAGGAATGTTTGCTGCTCCCCACTGTGCAGGAGTTGAAGGGGTACCCAGAGAGGTGAGCAGCAGGTTTAATTGTGTGGAAGGAAGTACTTTTAATGCACCAAGGAATTCTATCGTGGTATTGCACTGCCATAGGATGTTGTAGAGGCCAAAGAGATAAATTAATTTAAAAAATGGGTGGGAGCAATGTGAGGTGAGGTGAGGTGATGATGTGATGTGTTGATGTGGGATGGCTGTGCTCACCCCAGTGACCCACAGATCTGCTGACAGCCAGAGGAAGAGGAAATGGGCAAGTCTCTCAGATTTGCCCCCTGTCCTGGGCTGTTTTCCATGCTGCTGCTGCCGGCCCAGCCACGGGCTGGTGCAAGTGCAGCAATGGGTGTGCTCTGCACTCACCCGAGGCTCCTGGCAGCATTCTAAAGGGAGAGTATCAGAACAGACAATAAGTTGGGCAAGCACGCGTGAAATGGCTGGACAGGATGTGGCTGCAGCAGAGGCTGGGCATCATGACAGCCATGGCTTCCCAAAGTCCTCCTAGGGCTCTTGGTCCCTCAGTTGGTTGGGTCCAGAGCCCTGTGGGGTAAAACCAGTGTGCTGTCCTCTGCTCTGCTGTTACAGGAGAGGCTCTGGGCTTGAACCGGCCTGTCATGGTGCCCTATAAACTCATCAGGGACAATCCTGACGCTGTGGAGGTTACTGGGTTGCCAGACGATATCCCTTTCAGAAATCCCAATACCTATGATATTCATCGGCTGGAAAAGATCCTGAAGGCACGGGACAGCATCCGGATGGTGATCATAAACCAGCTGCAGTAAGTTTCCACAGCTTTTTGATGGGAGAGGTTTCTGTTCATTAAGCATTGTCCTTCTCCAGCCACAGGCAGGGCAGCTCACCATGGGGCAACTGGAGCCACCATGTACCTGTGGAGAACCTGCTCCATCCCCAGCATCCATCGTCCTGTGCCACAGGGAGGTGCTTGCCCATGGGTGGGGCACAGCAAAGGGTTAGCGAGGCCGATTTGTCCCCTCTTTCTCGTGCAGTTTGGGATGATGATGCTGGGAAGGGGCATGACATGGGGAGAGGTAACTCAGAGACCCAGCTGAGTTCTTTCAGGTTGCTTCCCTCTTGCAAGCACTGGGGATGCTCCGAGTCCCCTCTCCACACAGAAGGGTGTCAAAGGAGGCAGCTCAGGGTCAGGGTCTGGGCTGTGTCCCAGAACGGGCAGGTGCAAAGGGAGAAACAACGGCATCCACCTGACTCACCTCTTGTCTCTTCTACAGGCCGTTTGCCGAAATCTGCACCGAGGCCAAACAAATAGGTAAGGAAAGGGCTAGGACATAACTGTGGCTTTCCTGGCCCTGTAGGAGAGAGAACATATGGGCAAAGTGGATGGGGGTTGTGAGGTGGTGTTCCAACCTCCGACAGCCCAAGGGCAGGCTGGGGAGGAGATACTAACTGGAAAAAGTCGGGCTCGGCATCTGTTCAGGAGCAAACTATCCACTGAGATGATTCCACTTCTATGAGCTTCAGGGAGACTCAAACTTGTTCGACTCAAACTTCCTGCATATTCTGGAGGATGTGATTATCCCTCTCCCATTAGCAATTTACTCACCATGAACAATTTATTCCTGGTTAAAGCCCTTAATTTGAGCCATCATTTAACAGTTGACCTTCTCAGGAAGCAAGGTTTCTGTGATCTCTGGGAATGTTTCTCTCTCTGTTCCATCTTCCCCAATAAATCTCAGCCAGTTTTAATCAAATGTGTCAAATTATCAGCCCTAGAGATAATTAGGATCCTATTAGTTTTATGAAAATAGGTGGCTGGGTAAAGATGGAGATCTGGCAGGCAAGAACACACCTGCAATGTGGTGTAAAATGGGAGTCATGAGAAACTATAAGTGCAGAAATATATGGGCATATCATCATCACAGCTGGCACCTTGGTGACCCCAAAGCATCCAGCACAGACGCAAGTCTGTGGGATATCAGGCTCCATAAGTGCTGGAGGCTAAGATTCACTTCATTTGGGGAGTTTCTTTGCTAGTGCCTGAGGAAACCTGGCAGCTCCCTGCCAGGTCATGGAGGCCAAGCCTGTGTCACCAGTGGTGGCACAGCAGATGGCTCTGGAGGGAGGCAAGGTCGGAAGGGCAGGATGGGTCCCCATATATAAGGACCACTCACAGGGCTTGGACACCTCATGCCTTTCCTCTTCTTGCAGAAAAAGACATCAGTGTTCCCAAACGGAAGAGGAAGAGGATCTCTGAAGGGAACTCGGTATCTTCCTCTTCCTCATCTTCCTCTTCCTCCTCTTCCAATATGGAGTCTACATCATCAACAAATCAGATCTCGCTTGTGGTAAAGCCATCCAAATATTAGGGGGGTTACTGCCTACCTATCTTTTTGCTTCAGGATGCTGCTCTCTATTCTCCTCGAACCGTCACCACCCTCTACTTGACAAACATTGTCAAGTGTAACATAAAATGGCACAAGCAGGTTTGGCGAAGGAGGGGACACACCTGTGGGGCTGCCTTCTCCTGGTGGGTTTGTCTGGGTGAGGTCAGCAGAGCAAAGCCCCTGAGGATGCCTCGGGCTGCTCAGCTCTGAGCAGGAGCCACACATGAGATAGGCTCGAGCAAACCTCGCCATCCCCCTGTCTTAAAACACGGATGCTGGTGGCATCACCTCGGGCCCCTGGCACCTCAGCAGGATTTGGTATTTCCCCACAGTCTGAGCTGTGCCAGTTGTACATCCAGCTTGGTCCTGGGGGCAGAACAGAGCTCTGGTGTGCCTCGAAACTCCCAGAATAGGAAACAGAATCGGGGAGATGCATACAACTGCACTCCCTCAGGACTTGGCTGCGGTTGTGGATGATACCAAATAAAAACCCCCAAAAGCACAAGAGAAATGTAAACTTAGAAGATTTTTTGTCATGTTTACCAGTGGTGTATCGGTTTGGGGTTGGTTCTTTTCTTTTACTTGGAAATTGTGAGCAACAGCCTGTGTCAACACATATCAGAGATTTGATGTATGCATGGTTTTGTGTTGTGTCCTAACAGATACTTTTGCCTTCTTTTTCTCTCCCTCTCTTTCAGCAATGGCCCATGAACATGTACATGTTAGACTATGGTGGTCTAAACGTCCAGATCCCAGGACCTATTAACTATTAGACCTCAATACCGAATAAGAACCTCAAATGAAAGCATAAATAAATAAATGTAATTTATGTAAAAAAATGTATATTCCAATATGTATCAATGCCTTTTAGTTTTTCCAATGATTTTTACACTATATTCCTGCCATCAAGGCCTTTTTAAATAAAAATAAAAAGTGTTGCCTTGCTCTTAAAAGTACTTATTTTATTACATAGAGTATCGATAAATAGCATTTACAGGTAAGAGTAAGGGCAGAAGGGCAACTCTGGACAGCTTTGGCTGGTCAGTAAATCCTTAGTGCCACCAGTGCTTCAAACCAAGAGGTTTGAAACATTTTAATGCTTCATTTAATTTAGATCAGAGGTGTAAAAATTTATGTACAGAGCTGCTGGAGGAGCTGTACCACACTGCAGTGGTGCCAGACGAGTGAGCCAGCCCTTCAGAGCATCAGGCACCTCCCCCCGTGAGTCCTCTTGGCGCCGGAGCTGAAGTGCATTTGGATTAAGGGGGAAGGAGGTTTCAGGCCCCCCAAGCCCTCCCACATCTGGCCTCCTGCCACCCCAGACTTGGAAAGGCACAGAAGCATTTATGATTTTATGATTATTATTCCATGATTCTGTGATTTTCTAGGAGGCTTTGACGCCTTACAGGGGAGAAAGCTCCCATAGTAGAATCACAGAATTGATTTATTTGGAAAAGACCTTTAAGATTGAGTCCAACCATTAACCCAGCACTGCCATGTTCACCGTTAAATCACATCCCTGAGGTCCACATCCAGATGTTTTTTGAACACTTCCAGAGATGGTGACTCTACCACTTCCCTAGGCAGTCTGTTCCAATGCCTGACCACCATTTTGGGGAAGATATTTTCCCTATTAACCAATCTAAACCTCCCCTGGTGCAACCTGAGGCCGTTTCCTCTTGTTCTATCGCTTGCTACGTGGGAGCAGAGCCTGACCCCCCACCTGACAACAGCCTCCTTTCAGGTAGTTGTAGAGAGCAAGAAGGTCCCCCCTGAGACTCCTTTTCTTCAGGCTGATCCTGCTGATGTTGCACAGGTTCCATAATGCTGGACCACTGCAAGTGGCAATGCTGTGACCATATAGAGAAGTCCCTGGGTCTCTCTTATATGGGCTGCTTTGCCCAATACAAGAAACAAACCAGTAAATTGAGGGATATTATTTCAAATTCCTGCACTTGTACTTCCATGCCACTCCTGGAGTTTGGCAGCAGAAGAGAATGGCACTGAAGGCTGTTACTAACCACCACATGGGTTTAACTTGTGCTTTGTGCCTGCTGAGACCTGTGCATGGGTGAGATGCTGTGGAAATTAATGCTGGTGAGAAGAAACATACTGGTTTGTGTATAGGTAAGTGCTGCCCAGAATAAGCCACCAGTGAAGCAAGAACTCTGGGCCTTGTAGCTTTAGAGTCATCCCAAGCAGTGACTCACAGTGTTACTGTGGGGTGACCACTGCTGGGTGTCCAACTAAGCTGCAGGATGGGTCACAGCCTCATCATGGGGAGGACCTGCCCTGACAGCAGTGGCCATGGTCTGTCGGTGTGTGGGTGGTGGCAGACACAGGATCAGAGTCACTGGTGACAGTTTTTCTGAATGCAATGCGCTGCTTCGTTTGTTTTACGGGTCTTTGGTGTGCTTGAGTCCATGTCTTTTCAGGCCACGGGAGGGTTTTGGATACTGGGTAGAAGTGTTCAAGGCAGCTGCAATTTTATTTCCTGGCTCTGAATTTGCATTTGCTCTGGAGTTAGATGTAAATGATCAAGTGAGATTGAGACCCAGACAAATGCAGGATGCAGCACAAAGGTGGCAGCTGAAAGATGTGCAAGGATCTGTATCAATTAGATACAGATCATACACGATTGACCCCAATTTGACATCTGAGCAGCTGGCATCAAAGTCTGAGTCTTTCGTGTTTCTGCCAAGAAACGATATTGATACAATTTTCTTTTCCCAAATGTCTGAAAGTGGCTTATTCATAGGTCAAACCCCACCGAATAGGTGTCTCCTAAGAGGGCAAACTGATTATGTTTAGCCTTTTTTATAATTTGTTAAGAACGTAGAGGTCTGATGCCATAACACGACAGGTAACGGCGCAGTTTGGTAACGATGCGGGTGTTGGAGGCTGCCCCAGGTCTGCTGCCCATCCCAGCATCCCTCAAGCATATTGGTGGAGGCTCTGACAGGGTTGGGGGCCCACGTGCCCCTAAGAATGCTGCCAAAAGGCAGGAGTGAAAGCAGGCAGTGGAGTTCAATTAGGGCATGGGAGCTGTGCTGGGGAGTAATGACTTGATTCAGAAGGCTGTAAATGGTGTGGGGAGTGGAAACTGAGCAAGGAGACTCTCCCTCTTCACTGGCATACCTGGCTGGGAGCCTGGGGAGCAAGGTGGGGCAGGGGAAGGCTGGCTGTGCTGCTATGGCATGGGCTGAGCCAAAGGTCTGGGCTCAGGTTTTCTTCCCTAAGTTTCCTGATGGACATCCCTGAGCCTCACTTGCTGCAGGGCAGCTAGTGCCCTGCCCCGGCGGCTTGGCTGGGAAGCTCCGTGTTTGCCTGGCACCTGCAGGATGCCCAGGCTGGGTTTTGAGGCTGCTGGATTTTGGTAACATGTATTTTGGGGAGTGAATAGCGGTAATTCCTGGTGTCATTTTGAGGAGCTTCAGGGCCACAACATCCACTTTCTGTTTTCCATGGCTGGGGTGGGCAACTCCTGCCCTGGTGCCTGTTTGCCTGTGGCCCAGGAGCGCTCACCCTTCTCACTTTGGCAAAATGACAGATTGTGCTTTATTACCAGTTTCCCTCAGCTGTAATTCTCACAGCTTCCCTAGTCTTAATACTGTAGCGGCAGAGTATTTTTACACCCAGTTTTTGTGTATACATGATTATCTGCTGAATGGGAGCTGCTCCATTACAATTAGATGAGTGAAGATGCAGATCTTAACACTTGAGCCGTGCTTCTCATCTATTATCTTTCAAAGTCTTTGGTGGGTTGGGCTTTTTTTGGTTGTTTATGTGTTTACAAATCCAATAACAATCCTCATTAAGAGTTGCAAAACATGAAGCCATTTTGATCCCAGGCAGATGGCAACTAAATGAAGTTTAATTAAAGAATGAGAGCTTTGATTCAAATAATTTTAAACAAAATATAGTGCACCGAGATGCTAGAGAACAGCATAAACAGCATCTGTGCTTTTATTCAGAAGCCCAAACGCATTTGTGAAGAATCCCTTTGCAAAGCCTTCCCAAGCAATCCCGGGTTGTGGGATGCAGCTTGGCAGGCAGCACGGCTGATGGTGCCTCCAGAAACCTCCTCACTTCATGGCAAGGCTGGCAAACTCATAACACAGTCAAGTGCAAGGCCTTGCTTCTTTCTTTGGGTGTTATTTTTGAAGAGTTCAGCTGATACCAAAGCCTTGGTCTGAGCTACGACCGAGTTTCAGACTGTTTTCCAGCAGTCATTAGAGCCCACTCCTCCCTGCAGGATCCAGCGCGTTCCAGCAGTGCACCAAGCAGCATGGCTGGCACAGACACTGCCTGCAGTCCTTCGTAGCCTAGATAGCTTAGAGCAAGTTGCTTATTCAAGGCTAAAACTAATGGAATTCAGGCTCAGGGTGTCGTGGGAGGCTTCATCACGGTCGTGCCAAGGTTTAGCTGCCCCGAGAGCTCCCAGGCAGCTCCAGCCAGGGCTCAGTGTTGCCCTCCAGGTCAAACCCCACCTGCCTGTCCTTTGTGTGCCAGTGTGCAGGATGGGGCAAGGGGAGAAGAACCTGGCGGATGCTTTTCCATACCAGTATTTTCTGTGATCCCAGTGAGAAGCACTGGTTTCTGTGCAGGGTCTTTCTCCAGCACACCTCCAGGGGTGGCAGCTGGTTGACAGCACAGTGGCTTCCACTTATTTCATGTGTCTGCAAGCTCTATGACCTTCAGGCAATGGCTTTCCTTCCCCCACATAACTTGTGCGTGTGTGTGTATTGACAAAACTTTTATCTCCCAGATAACTTGTATGCAACATATGTGCTTTGCCATTTCTTGAATTATTTTCTCCCATTAATGGTTCAAACACTTCTCAGTTTACACTGGTATTGATTAGGTTTACTTAATCCATAGAAAGAAACCCCACTGATGTGCCTGTGCTGCTGGACAGGAGAGCTGGTGAGCAGAGAGCTGGCGGTTCAGGGGTTAATTGGGGGATGCAGCTATGGTGCTGTAACTCATGGAGACACTGCCAGTGGAGTACCTAAGTCTGTTGTTACATGAATGTGTTGCACAGCTATCTCACACTCATATTTATGGGTCTGTGGGTTATAAAGGTTGACGTAGCTGAACTGAACTAGGACTTTCTCATGCAAAGATCAGCAACTTTTCCTGACCGGGGTTTTTCAAGAGGTGGTGTTTAAGTGGAATTAATCTCCATGAGCCATCATTAAAGTTATTTGTTAATATCTTCCCCAATAAGATTATGAAATGGGCACTCCTCGAAGGGACAGGCCATGCCCAGCAGGACCATTCATCTACTAAAATGGTTTCATAGGCCTCATGGTAGAGGCTGAGATCTCATTGCTGTCAGCAGGATTTGGAGACACAGGGCTGTGGCACATCCACTGCTGTCAGCAGCTCAGGGAGGAGACAGCTCTGCTGGCAAACGGTGGCAGAGAAGATGGATGGACACCTGCCCTGGCAGCTGCTATGTGGTCACAGGAGGGTAACAGGGTTCCTTGATAACCTGCACATTAATACCACTCTGAGAAGGGCCTGGGCAGGAGCTTTCTAAGGGAAAAAGGAGGAGAGGAAGGATGCTGGGAATAGTTCAAGGGTTCTTATGATACTACATTGGCTTGACAGCTCGGTAACCTCCAGCTTTAGGATAGAGCCTGGCAGTGCTGGTGTCAGCCTACAGACAGGTGACTGCAGGCTCAAGATCATATAAAGGATTATGAAGTCCTTGGGAAAGAGATGCATCCAAACTTGTCTGTGGGAGCAAACTTCCTCTTGATTGCTCTACTGATATTAATGGTTCATTTTAAGCTGTTGCTTATCAGTAAATCTGTCTTGTGTGGCAACTGGGACAAAGAAGAACTTCTTTTTCATGGCCCAATGTCAATAGACCTGACTGCAGAATACTTGAGATAAGGTTTCAATAGGCTAATTATGTTTAGAACTGCTAATAGATCTGCGGGCATATAGGTGACAGTGAGAGGCAACTGTGTTCAGCCAAAAATAACTAACATGACTTGGTGTTTGCCTTGAGAAGCCTCTGTGAAAGATGGCACTGCTGGACAAGAGATTTCCTGCGCAGAGTGCTGCCATGCTGCTCGTGCCGGTGCTGCCAGGGGACCTGCCCAGGAACATCACCTCCCCAGGAATGCTCTCCCTCAGTGAGGAATTCTGAGTAGTTAGTTTGCACAGAAAAGCACCTAGCTATGCAGCTGAGGAAAACTGCATCTGGACTGGATTTGTGGCCGCCAAGATGCTCAGGGCGGAGCGTGGCCTCACACCTGCCGGGCACTCTGTGAGGAACACCCAGCTGCTCCTTGCTGTGCAGTTTAAACTCCTTCACCACCCCTTTCAGGTGGCTTTTGGCCCCTTGGGAGAAACTGTGCCTTGGGGCAATGAGTAGATCCTGGTGACAGGGAGGTTTAGAGCAGTCCTGCTACGTAGCTCCTGACCCTAGAATATGAGCCCATTGCAGCCAGTCTGCTCCTGCTTTGTGCTGCTAGTTCCCAGCCCCCTCCACACCACCTGTGTGCAGGAATACCTAGGGTAAGGGAGGGACAGTGCCTAAGAAGACCAGGCTGGAACCAGAACCTGAACACAGGCAATTTCATAAAATGTTTATTGGTTTTGTTAATTTTTTTTACTTCTGTATAAGGATCTATTTTACAGTTTAGCTGCCAAGGAAATTGATCCGGAATGTAAAGCAAAAATGCACCCAAACTCCTTTGTTCTAGAAACAGAGGTCAAGTAGAAATGTCTTTTTTCTTTCATTGCAAACAAGTACAAGAGTCCCTTTCTATCCTTCATGAGTATTTGTATCAACTACATTGGTGCCAAATTGCTGGTCTGTTTGTTAGCAGCTTGATCTAGGCTCCATAATCACACTGCAAAGATTTCTTGGGGAGGAACATGAAGGGAAAAGGAAAACCCAAACCAGTAAAGCCCAAAAACTTTCTCTTGCATCACTGACAAACTCTAATAATCCTCCTAAAGGAGAAAAACAATATAAGGTTGTTTGAGGGATTGGCTGACCATACAAGGCACAAGCACTGTTGGCTTCTGCCTTACTTGAAGATCTTTGCGGTGTTGCTGAAAGAATTCTCAGTGTGTCAGCTCTGGACCTAAGCTATTGCATTTTCTGTTTGCTCCTGTTGTCCCACCTGCTGCTCAGGACTCTCTGCAGGGCTGTCCAAGCCTGGCACTGGGCTGGGGTGGGCCCAGCAGTGCCTGGTTAGATGCTGGAAGCTCTCCCACTGTGCCATCTTGTGTACAAATGTGCTGGTTTGAAAGCAAACCAGTGAGAGACTCCAAGTCAGAAGTACAGTTTAATAGGAAAAACAGCACAAAACAACAACAAATGCAACAGTACAAAACGAAACCCCTGACAGAGTCAGAAAGCAACCTGACACCCTGTCAGTCAGGCTGTTGGTAGCAGTCCAATTAAATGGTGGCTGCATCCTCCTGGAGTGATGATCTGTTGGAGCAGCAATCCTGTAGGTCTGGTCTTCACCTGAAGGTCCAGTGGTAGCTCTTGTCCTCTGGGAATCCAGTAGGGAAGGACCCCTTATGCTGGTCCAAACCCCAGCTTATATCCATGTGGGAATGCTTGGCTTCCCCCCTCTTGGGGTGAAGCATCTCCCAATGGGACAGTGTAATTCTCTGGGTCATGGGGTGGGTCCCTGACAGCCCATTAAACAGAGACAGCCCCTGAGGGAGTTATCAGGGATGAGTCATGGTAGGAAACAACCAGCACTGCCCCACCTGCTTTAACAGCTTGTGAAGATAATAGAATACATACTATTGACTACACCTTACATTGTAACCTAGGACAAGGGTCTGCAAAAAGGAACCATCCAAGTAGGGCAGAGCAAAATCTTCTGGTTTAGGTGAAGATGGGTAGAGGATGTATGTTCTTAATTTTTGGGGGTGGTGGTGTATTTTGGTGGTTGGGGTTTGTGGGTTTTTTGGAGAGTGTTTTTGTTTGCTTTTCTAGGCCACTGCTTCTGTCTTCTTCCACAATGTAAATGATGAGAATAGTTCTATCCAACTGGACACTGGCAACGAACCACAAGAGCCACAACATCTTGAATCACTCATATCATTTGCCCTGGAGACTCTGCTCAGTGTTTGCACAAAGTCTACAGCCCCTACAGCAATGGCACAGGAATGGGCAAAGTGTCTCCCTCGAGGCCTGTTCCCACCTTCCCAGCTTTATTCCTCGGCCGGATTTATTGCTATTTATTATGGGGAGGAAGCCAAAGGCATTAAACTGAGCATGCTTCCATTTTCTCCCCAAATGAGATTTACATCTTGTATTTAGTGGTTACTCTTGACCAACTCAGAACATAGTTACCACTTTGAAAATACCACTAGCAGTGTTATAAACATTGTAGGAGTGCTATAAAAATGAACAAAATATATTTATGAGAATGATAGTTTGATTTAAAAACTAGCTAGTTTTAATAGCAGCTCGTTTAATTCGGATCAAATTTTGGGAAAACTTTCTAGCCACACTTAACACATTGAACCTAAATTCAAAAGAAAGGAATAGTGACATCATCCAAGACATTTCTCTCCTCACAACCTGGAAAAAGGATCTTGTAGATGGGATCCATTATGCTCAGTATCCTTGTAAATGAAGAAACAGGTTGCTCTGCTATTAAGTTCTCGATGAACCCAGACTCGGGCTGTCTGCGGGTTCCGGAGCTGGCAGCAGCGCGGGGTGTGCGGCGCGGCCCGGCCCGGTGCG
>NW_008676314.1:0-460 GCF_000695815.1 Acanthisitta chloris
TTACCTCGGGCACCGCCGCCCGAGAACAGCCAAGGGGCAGCCGAGAGGGGTGAGGGACGGAGGTCAGGCGGGTGGAAGGGTCCGGGTGGGTGGGAGCAGGACCACAGGGCCCTCGGGCTAACCGTGTGCAGGGCAAGGACCAGCAGCCCCTGCTGCAGGGGAAGCCTGGGCAGGCACCAAGGAGCCTCAGCCCCTGGGGCGAGCCCAGAGGCCGAGCGAAACAAGGATGGGCTGAGCCACAGGGGCAGAAAGGCAGAGCTGCCTGAGGTCTCCTTCACACAACCTGCTGCCAGGGCCAGCCCGGCCAGGAGAGCCCGAGCCCAGGCAGAGAGGTCTCAGCCCCCTCTGCCCCTTTCCTCATGCTCCCTGCCTTGTTGCTTCCGGAAGGTGAGCTGGACACACACAGCTCGGCCAGAGACACACTGCAGGGTTGACTGCTCCCAGCTCAGCACCGACGGCA
>NW_008676315.1:0-9492 GCF_000695815.1 Acanthisitta chloris
AGATGCAGCTTTGATGTATAAACATCTTTCACTTCTGACCACTGTTGGACTGTTTTGGATACCAAAAAAAAAAATTCCAAAGAGAACAAATTAAATATATCATGTTTGATAAGTCCAAGGAAAATCTGGACTTGAACAGCAGGCTCTTTAGAAAGGACTGTCTTTCCTCAATTCCTATTATTGGGGTAGCAGTTAATTTCACATAAATTGTTTTTAAGCTATGTAAGTAGTTGGATCAAAACTCTGTACTTGATATAGTTCTAAAATACATAGGACAAGGTAGGCCCATCCTCTCACAATTGTCCCTATACTAACTATATATAATGATAAAAGTCTTTGCTGGATAACGATTCTCTATATAGCTCTAAGTTACACCAAATATCTGCATTTCTGCATTAAAAATTATATTTTAATGGGTATTTTTGGGGGGGATAAAGCACTATGGTTAGTGTTTTTAAATACTATAAAACAGATTAAGCTTTAGGATCCATTTTTTACAAGTCATTAAGGAAACACACAGTATGCTGCTTCTTTACAAGTAACTTTTTTCTTTCCTTAAAACACTGCCTATTAATTTATGTAACCTGCATTTAGTTAGTGCTGTTAGCATAGCATTTGGAATAATAGAACTTAATTTCACCTTCTTCAGAAGCTCAAAGGATTCAACTGTAAGATCTTCAGACATCTAAGAAATATGCTGCAAAGAGCTGCAGTATGACCTTTTGTTTTCTACTGTATAGATACTTTGACTTGGCCAAAATTGTATGCTCCTGAAAGTGAACACTTCTATTTCTTTCAGACGTTTTCAGACAGAGCATGTAAGTAATCCTTTTCCATTCAATATGCAATTAATATCCTTCTATGTATCTATTTCAGGCTTGTTCTGGTGGCTGTGTTCTCTCTTCATCACTGAACTGATGCACTGTGACTTCTTTTCTTTATTGCTTAATAGAGATTTTCATGCCTTCTAAGCCTTCTGTGTGTCAGAATGAGGAAGTTACCATATAGTATTGGATTTCACACAGCAATAAATGGTAGTAGAAAACATACTAAGATATCAGTGACCAGACAAAACCATTGCATAAAGCTTTATAAAAATGAAGCCATTACATTTGTTGCATGTTTCCTTATCTAAATTATGTCCTTGCAGGTTTCAGGAGTAAGGTCCAATAAGTTGTAGTTTAAGAATCCTTGAAAACAATTCAAAACATTTGATTATAGGCTAAGGAGAGACTAAATAGTGTGTTCAGTGTGGAAATACTGTCTTTTGTCTAATGGCATCTAGAAGAGAGAAGTAGTACTCTAGCCATTCCTCACTGGCCAGTTTGACTGATGTGTGGAAAAAAATACATAATGATTCATATGAGCAGGCCACTTAAAGTGCCTGTATTGCTTTTCAAGTCTCAAGGAACAATGATGTTGCCTAAACTTTTCAGTTCCTCACTACCTTTAAGTGAAGCCAAATCACCTGTAGGTCAGGTGAAAGATTACAAAGAGGAGTCATATGAATTTTTTTTAGTTTATAATTTTTAATCACAAAGTGTTTGTCCTCAGTAATGATCCGGAGGGATGTTAGAATAGTTTCTATTCAATTTGGCCAGAGTCAGATGCAGCAAAAAACTGGGAAAGAACTATTTGAAGTGTGCATTTAGAATATTTTTGAATCATAGTGGAAATTTCTGAGAACTAGATAAAATAATTTTGTTTTATTTTACTTTTTAGCATGTTAGGAAGGTATTGTATAGGAAGTGATACAGGAAAAGTCTGTAAATAACTTTTTTGAGAAATACAATAATCCTAGACAATGTACTTAATGGAAAGTAAATCTTGTCAAGCATATAATTGCTACATAGTTGTAAGTGCTTATAAGACAAGGTTTAGCTCATCTGACTTTTCAATAAAAGGCAGAAGAGGCTGTTGAAACTGTCCAAGCTAAGAAATTAAAAACATTTTCATGACAAAACGCATTAATTTTTTTAAGGATGGACTCATCCAGTATAAAGGTTTATAGTAGATTCTACTGATCATGTTTGATCTTGAATTGCTTAGTGTTAGACCAAGGTGGTGGAGCAATAAATAATGTTGCAGATCTGTTGGTAGGACCCATCCACAGGACATCACTGTGAATGTTGTTTTGGTTTCTTAGATGGTAATTGTAAGTGGCACCACCACCCAATCCTACAACGGTTGTCATAGACTTCTGAACGGACTAGCTCCCCATTTTGTGCCACTGCTGAAAGGAAAGGACAACTCTCATTTTTCATCTTTTTTATAACCTTTGGAATATGAAACAGTCAATTGTGTTAGCTGTACAGGCATGACAACATCAGGAGCCTGAGGAAAAAGAAAGCACCACGAAAACGCAATGAAACTTGCAAGGCATTCAGAAAAGAATAAAAGCATGATATGCCACCTGTAGAGGTTAAGACCTAAAATTTGAAAGGATTGAAAGATGAGCTTGTTTTAATCTAAGCATTTTTTGAGGGGAAGAGTCTTTTGACTGTAGACTGCTTTTTAATATAACAGAGAGAGATGAAATCCTGTAGCTGAAAGGTGAACATAGATTCATTGGGTCCAGAAATGAGAAACGTATTTAATGGTGAAAGCAGCAAACCATTGAAATGTCTTAGCCATGGATATGCTCACTTTAACCTCAGCTGACATTCGAAAACCTGTTTATCTCAAACATTTCTTTGAGTTGCAGGTTTGACATACACACTTCAGGCAGAAATATTGAAGTCACTTGGCTTGTTTTACCAAAGAGGTCAGGCTCAAAGTTTTACAGTGTTATGGCTTTTAGAGCATAGGAATCTGTGTTACAATATATGATTATATTTCTTGACCCAGATCACAGCTTGTATGCATCCCAATTCTTTTTTCCATACTCATCATTCAGACAAGAAAAATTGGCTTTGGCTGTTTTTCACCTGTGCAAGTGGCTTAAGCTTTTTTTCCAATCAAGTGTGTTCAGGACTTGTGAGATTTTTTATGGTTCAGAGAACTGCAAAGCATGTCAAGTTATTCAAATGCAAGTGCTTAAAGAAGTCTGGCAATTAGTACCATCATGCAATAAAATTTGGAATGCTAAATGAGCCTGCTAAATGTTTGTTTAAGCTGTTTAGGTAAAACAAAATTATATCATGACTAAAGATGCCTCATGTCACCATTTGAATAACTGTACAGAGCAAGCAGTGCAGGAAACAGGCATGTTGATCACAAAAATTCATATTGTCATGCTTCTTTGATGCATTGCATAAATAAATGTGGTAGCTCAAGGAATGCACATGAAAATTGTTATTGATACAAGGCAAAACCAGAATTAAACCTATTTAAGTCTGCTTATGGCTTCTCCTGCAGTACTTTGCAACATTGCTAACCTATGGCAGTTGGTTATGCCCATACTTTTTACAAGGCTTTCAGAGCCACTGGCTTGCATTTTTCATAAAAATCTTTTTAGAAACTTGAATATTCAAGTTGGATCTGGTTTATTATTAAGGCTAAAACTGAAATGAAGGATTAATTCTTACTCTGCAATTTGGAACTAATTGTTAAAATTACATGAAATAAGTGATAACATAAACCTATGAAAACTAGGTATGCAGGCAGTTTAAATGCTCAGGATTTTTCCTTCCCTTTTTTTTTTCAGTCAGGCCACATTGCTGCTTGGGTGTGGAGAAAGTCCATAATAATAATCAATCTAGTATAACTTAAGTTTTGATACTAATACTCTGCAATTTGGAACTAATTGTTAAAATTACATGAAATAAGTGATAACATAAACCTATGAAAACTAGGTATGCAGGCAGTTTAAATGCTCAGGATTTTTCCTTCCCTTTTTTTTTTCAGTCAGGCCACATTGCTGCTTGGGTGTGGAGAAAGTCCATAATAATAATCAATCTAGTATAACTTAAGTTTTGATACTAACAATGTGCAGGAGAGTATTTTTTTTTCAGTCAGGCCAAGTTGCTGCTTGGGTGTGGAAAAAGTCCATAATAATAATCAAGCTAGTATAACTTAAGTTTTGATACTAACCTAACAATGTGCATGTCCATGAGGTTGACTTAAAACCAGTTAAATATTTTTCAGCATAGGCAAGAAAGCTGTATGTCTCATGGTAAATGAAGTACTGAATGGCCCTCAGACAAAAGATACAGTGTGAAACAGTCAAAAACCTTAATGCTGGAAGAAATTGGATATTAAATACAGACTGTAAATATTTGCATTCTTGATAGGTCAGGTGGAATCTTAGCACATTGTTTTCTTAGAATATGTGAGATGGAGAAGTCTGTCTCTAGAATCTGTAATAAGGAAAATTAGAGTTTCTATCCCCCTTGCAGCCTTAAAAACATTATAAGGTGAAACACTGATCACTATTGAATACTCCACAGGAAATCTGGGCAGAAATAATTTGAAGAAGACAAACACTAAAGTACACCAAGTCAGACCTAAAATGTCTATTCCTTAAAGTTTCTCAGATTTTGTTCTATTTCTTAGTTTGCTACAATATGGACTTTAAAGCAATGCCATGGTTAATCTCATATGCCTCAATTCTTGACAAGTGCTTTCTGCTGGCAGCTTTTTATTAGTAAACTCAGCTTGGTTTCCCACTTGAAATACTGAAGCCAGCTTCAGTTGAACAACAAAAGCAGCTTGGTAAAGACAAAATTATGAGCTTTTTGACTTGTGATTCATATCATTAGCCCTGGTTCAGTAAAGATTTCTGATGAACAAGTTCAATTCTTTAGGTCAACTATCATTTGATCTAAAATATGTATATATTATGTAATCACCATTGCTCTGAATAAAGCTGAAGACTCTAGTGATACGAATTTGAATCCTAATGGAAAGTTCTTAGAAGGGAAGTTGACAGGTCTAGTAAGAAGCTTAGAGAAGGGCTTTTCATAACAAAGCACATTTTTGTCTGAATTGAATGTGCTCATTTGAATTTTGGGCTTCTACAACACACTGGCTTAATATCCTGACAATTATTAGTGATTGATGACAATCCATAAGTGAAAAAAAATTGTAAATGGAATCCTATGGTGTTTTTTGTACCTTAAAATTGATTTGGTTTTTTGCTAATGAAGGCTGTACAAATATTGTGCAACGACAGCTTCTTGATCAAATGTCTCCATGTTTATATTCAGCTGCCTTCTGCTCTGTAAACCTGAAGGGAGTCTTGAGGACAGAGCTGTCTATTGAAGTGCAAAGGACTACAACTTGTTTACAATACCAGACTACCAACAACTGTGTTTCTGTGGACCATAAGGAGCCACATGGACATAACATGTTGGGAAGCAAACCGTAGAGCAGTGTAATTAAAATATTTTTAAAAACTTGGCTTTCATTTATGTTCTGAAGTGTTTTCAGTTTCTGCCTTGAAAATTGGATCTGTATTATCTAAACTTTGAAATACTTGGTTTGTATTGGTCAAAACAGGATCCTGAGTTACACTTGTTACAGCACATTCATCAACCTGTTGACCAAAGTTAGTTTAAAATTGTAGTTGGCTTCACAAGCTGATCAGGTATGTCTGTTAAACTTACTACAGGTGAAATTGGCAGTCAAAATATGCTGTGGCTTAGCTACCCCTAGCTGCACTTTGACATCATGGAAAGGCCTATTCTAAAACTAAAGTCAAAATATAATGATTCGAATGAAACAGGATTTTTTCTCTCTTTTTTTTCTCCTCCAGGATTATGGTTTTTTGAAAGTAAAATTTACTGATTCCAGACTTTGCTCTGTGATACTGAGTGTTTGATCACTCCCCAAGAATAGTTTTCTTTAGACTGTATTTGGAATACATTATAAAATAGTAAAATACACTGTATAACCACCTTGCCACCCTTCTTACCCTTAACTGTTTTCTTGTTTCTGTCTCTATATGGCTGTCTTTTCTCCCTCCATGTGCTTTAGTGAAAACACCTGATGAATTCATGCAGGTTAAAACTGAGCAAACAGGATCAGTATCCTGACCCAGGCTTATTAAGCATCCACTGGGTAGCACTCCTAGCATAGTGGGTGGGGCACAGCAGAAGTTCATCCTGAAATGAACAGAAATATTTTGGTTGAATAACTATACACTCTCAAAGCATTTATTAAACTACAGGGTAAAGTTGTGCTAGTATTTTAGTGACAGCAGTCATTCTGGTTGCAAAGTTACCCGTTGACTGCTTTTAGCCTTCTTACTCTAACTGCACTCAGTAAGGACAAAGCACTCTAAGTCACTCTGGTTGCAGTGTTACCCATGGACTGCTTTTAGCCTTCTTACTCTGACTGCACTCAGTAAGGACAAAGCACTCTTACACAGTGTGCTGCTCAGTGTGGAGTGACTGAGCTTTTGTCCACAGGCACAATCTGATAAACAAGACAGACAAAACTAGACTGTACCTCTAAAAATACTGAGTAGTGTCTGTTAAGGTAGTTATCTAAGATTCAAACTGTTTAGACTTATCTGATCCTACGTTAAGTACACACACTCAAATTGGGGTTGCATAGTGGTGTGCAAGTGAAACCTCATCACTGAAAGGTGAGATTTGTGGTGAGCTTTCTCCCATCTCTTGGCTGATGATGCAAGCTGCTGGAAAAGATTTGTCTGTCCTGAAGGACCATTACCCACTGGCTCATGTGCTGTGTTGAAGCCAGCTAATGAAGACCACGTGGGATGAACACTGGGAGAGGCAGAAAACAGAGCAGAGTTTTGTAAGCAGGTGTGGCTGTGGAAACTGAATTTATAGTGAAAGCACAGACTTTAAATTCATTGAGCATTTCTTGAGAGCTGTCAAATTATTGTTAGGAAACTGAATTTATAGTGAGAGCACAGACTTTAAATTCATTAAAAATTTCTTGAGAGCTGTCAAATTATTGTTGATCTATTTAGTGAATTACTGTGGAAATTATCATGTTTCTTCTCTCTTCTTCTTCTAATTTTGGCCTTCTCTTGTGTAAGTAGAGGAGTCTAGTTTTGGCCTTCTCTTGTGTAAGTAGAGGAGGAAAGCTAAATCTTAATTGAAGAACGTCCTGCAAGTCAAAATAATTAAGCAAAATATCTTGTTTTCAAAGTGACTACTAAATATTCATAAGTGCTGAAATGAAATTTTAAAAATTGATTTTTTTAAATATGAATGTCTTAAATAGCCTAAATAATATCTGAAATTGTGAATGGAGCACTTCAGAATTTTTTCCTTTTCAGCTAAACCTAACAGCAGAAGCTATTAGCTGGTGCCTGCCTTAAAGAAAAGATATTAACCAGCAAATGGAGAATGAACTACATGACTAATGAATGGCATCCTTACCAGGAACACCAATAGCAATGGCCTATTGTATATAAACCAGAAAGGATAATTTGTGTCAAAATTACATTGTGATTTTTCTTAAAGTTTATAGGAGCTCAAAATTTTAGGTTTTCCTGAGGATGAAGGTTCTGGTCATGTGTTTTAGAGATTAGTAATTATTTTTTTGGGCATAGAAAAGTTTGTCTTTCTGGCTTCAAATTACCTCTTTGTTACAGTGCAGAAACATAACCATGACAACTTTTTTGTTTGTTATTCAGAGAAGGCAATTACTAGTACAGCACTCTTCTGTGGTTTATAAGATGTGCATCTTTTGTCTGTTCAATATTAATTTATACAAAGCATCTTTAAGCTATCTGGCATACAGTTTTGGTATGATATTCCAACCAGCATAATAATTGTGTCCATGTAAGGCAACTCTTATTATTCTTCCTCATGTTCAACCCTGGAAGAAATTGGATAAGCTTCTTATTTTTTTCTCAGGTTACCTAAAACCTTTAAACTGTTAGAATGCTTCTAACTGTGTATGTGTATGCTAGATTGCCAGAGTGATAAGAGAAATTTGGCTTCTAAAATTGAATCTTTCATAAGAAAGAACTTGGAAAAGGCTTGCTTTGAAGATACTTAGTAAAATAGTAAGACTTTTTTCAGACCATGAAGGATAACATAAAATACTAATAGCTGCATGTGTAATATTCAGTGCAAACGCTGCTCTGTCTTTACAAAAGCACTTTCTATCAATGGCCATAACAGTTGGGAATAGGGAGTCACAACAGAAGATCTGTTGCATTTGGAGGATGAAGGTGAACTCCAAGAAAACTCTGTAGGGCAGCACTGCAAGCAAAGGACTCATGAGCTGGGCTGGAGGATGTGGTTGTATGGACACAGGCAGATGTAGGCTCCAGCATACTAGTAGGGTGGCTGTCTCCTAAAGTTCTGCTCTCAGTCAGGATCCAAAATCCAGTACTAGTTCCGTGTTGTTGAAAATAAAGGACTATGCCTTCTGTAAAAAAACCCCTTTCTGCAATGTAAAATGAAGTCATGCATCTTTCAAGGTTGAAAGATAGCAGCTAGAGATGAGAAAAAAGAATAAAACTCCTACAGGTTTTTTTTATCCTGCTACACACTCCAGGTGTTAGAGCAGAGGGACCATTATGCAAACTATAATATGAACCTGCATCAAATTGTAGCTACTCTTTCACTACATGGTTTATTAAATGAATGGGTTCCTGAATTTAATATGCTGTCAGATTTTTTGTCTTATATTAATGGATTTGCTGCATCTTCTAGATGCAAATCTGGTGACAGGATGATACATGTACACACCGGGACAAGGGAGAGTTTTGGGGTGGGATGGGAGTGAGGGTGGAAGTGGGTTTTTCTGTTGGTAATAATGTTGCTGTTGAAATTTTGATTAAAAGCTAGTAAGGAGACTGTGAGATTTTACTTTTGTTTCTTTCTAAATAGCAATAGAAAATAATGGAAGAAAGTAGTCTGAGGATATAAATGGTGAATATTCTGGAATCTCAACAGGAAGCAATAGAGTCTTAGGAGAGTGGTATGAGATCTGTCTTGACCTTTCAAGCTGACTGTAATTTTTCCATTAAAGCCAGAATGGTGTTGTAAAGTCTTTTCAGACCCAGGCCTACCAAACACATTTCATATCTGATCTTTGTGGGTTTTTTCTAGACAATTTCAACATGGACAGAATCGAATCACTTCAGCTGGCAGACGTGGCAATACCATAGGGCCGAGACAGGGAACAAAGTAGTAAAAGGGTCTCAGCTCACTACCAGCTTTTATCAGCTGATAAGATGCAAGATACAGAACAAAATGTCGTTGGTTTCAACTATGTTTGCACTCGGTCTGATATCGCTACCCACAAGACATCTGCTGGAAGATTTAATTTTGTCACGCTGGTAAATGTTTTTACCAAGGGAAATAGTTGAATGTGTGTAGTTAATGATAGGACACATCTGCTGTTGTGCTGTCAAAAACATCTATGTAGATGTAAATATTTTACATAAGCTTAAAAAGACAAAGGCTAACTTGATTTCTGCTGTTGGTACATACATCAGTGCTACGAAGGGTAAAAACCTCAGTCATGTTTCTCTGGCTAGATTGGCTAGGGATATGAAAATCTCTAATACTTGAATTTCAAGCACATTTCTACTCTCTTAATAAGAAAGATGTCATCTCT
>NW_008676315.1:9530-10380 GCF_000695815.1 Acanthisitta chloris
ACACCTGTCGGCGATAAAAAGTCGCGCTTCATTTTTGGTTATGTGCTGTAATGGATCCTGCTTATCAGATTAAAAATTGAATGGGTGTGTGAAGGATACAGGAAAATAGATACCAACTAAAGAAACAGACTCTCGATTGAAAAATCATTTGAGAAAGGGTAACACACTATTTGAACAACGGAACCAAGCCAAAAGGTCCAGCAGACACCAACCTGTGTTGCTAAGTGCCCCTTTCCTGTTTAAGACATGCAGATCAGAACACTCCATGCCATTGTTTAACTGCATTTTGGCTTTATCTTCTATAATATTTTGAATTTGGGACACTTGGATCTTTTGTGTAGTCCAAGAAGCTTGAAAATGGAAATTATGGAAATAAAAAAATCCTCATATTCCAGTTAACTTTCCCATTTTCTTTCTATTTATATCAAATAATGATTTTTTTTCCCATTGCCAGTTAATTTGTATCTGGAAAAATATGAAACTTTGCTAAAATATGAATTTTAGGGGTTTGGTTTCAGTCACTACCAATTTGTCATCTTATAAGGGCATACAAGCTGCTAAAATTTGAGTTCAAAGGCCACATGCTTGGACCATCCAGACTCCATGAATTATTTTTAGCAAGCCCAATGTCAGCAAGCTCAAGAGAGATGTGCACCATGCACTCCAGCAGACTCTTGGATGTACAGCAGCTGTGTTAGCAGTGCTTAAATCATTCAGTAATATCACTGTGTGCTGCAGAGGAGCACATTCTGGAAGGCATGTTGAGTAGGAGGTTCCAGTATCCCTTCCTCCCTCTCAGATGAACCACTGCAGCTGACACTTGGCTATTAGAACTGTAATTTTCTCCTGC
>NW_008676315.1:10401-18828 GCF_000695815.1 Acanthisitta chloris
GACAACTTGCCAGTAAACCAGCACTTTCAAGTTGCTTTTATTCATTTTGTTGAACTGTTGAAAGCTCTTTCCTTCTAAAATAAGTATTTTATCTCAAAATAGCAAGTGTTAAGGAAGGTTTAAAAACAAATCTAAACTCAAGAAAGCCAGAAGCTTGAAAATTGTACGAATTCATGATTTTAATTCTTTCAAGTATGCACATTGTTAAGGAGGTAAACCAGCACTTTCAAGTTGCTTTTATTCATTTTGTTGAACTGTTGAAAGCTCTTTCCTTCTAAAATAAGTATTTTATCTCAAAATAGCAAGTGTTAAGGAAGGTTTAAAAACAAATCTAAACTCAAGAAAGCCAGAAGCTTGAAAATTGTACGAATTCATGATTTTAATTCTTTCAAGTATGCACATTGTTAAGGAGAGAGTAAATGGAATTCTCTCACCTGTTCTGTAGACTGGTACAGATATGACCCAAAATGTTTTTTCTTGCTTTCTTATTATCAGACTGAAATTAGCAGTGAAATTGAAGGTAGCATCCCACATCATATTTCTTTCTAGCCAAATTTACAGCTTAATATTAAATGACTGCTTTGAAATACCTGCAATCACCATACTCCCTAAGACTGACCACTTAGTGTGGAGTTCTGCACTGTTGTAAGGTCATCATTGATATAAAATATGCCTTCTCTTTTTTCTTTTCCCTTAGTTAGAAAGACAAATATGTACTGTCTGGTAGAGACAGCACTGGGGGTGCTGGGAAGGGTACATTTATTCTTGTCATCTGCCTTGTTTCTTTTTTTTCAAATTTGTTTTTTTACTTCATGAAGATTTTTGGCACAGGCCTATCATTTCTGAACATAAAAAATATCTGTCCTTGGCTTATTTCCCTGACAATCCCACTTTCATTCTTCTGTATCTTCTTGTCTCCCTAGGGCATTACATTGGTAGCTACTATTTTAATTGCTGTGCATTTTTCCCCCCTCTGTTGTTCGATAGGCAGCAGATTTTACATTTGTTATTAATTTCACACATTCCTGGTAAGGAAGAATAGCTATTATTGTTCTAAACATCAAATTTTATTTGGTTATTTATTAAGCCTTTTCATGCAGGATTTAGATGAATTAGTGTTTGTATAAGTGACATGACAGGAAGGATCATTATTTCTATTGCTGCCCGCTGGGGAATTCACTAAATTGGGTGTGAAGACTGTGATATTTTCAAGCTCAAGTATTCTGTTCTCCTATGGCAGATGCTTCCACTTTCTTAATTTTCACTTTTTTGCTTTCATGAATGTCTTTGTGTCCTCTACAAGTCCTGCCAGAAAGTCCATGTTGCTAGTAGTATCCAAATGTGTAGCAATTTTACCCACAGAGCCCAAGCTGCTGCTTACAGCTCTGTTGAAAGTTCAAGTTTTTCCTAGCTTTACAAGGGTATAGACTCATTTCTTCAGCATTTAAGCTTTCTGTTTGAATCACAAAACAGTTATGGAGTAATATTTCATCAGGTGACAGAAATACATTTTTCAGTAGTTGAAGGTCAAGGGTTCAAACACAGCCATGGGTAATGATTTTTAAAAAATTTTAATTTTCATTTTTAAGCAGTAGTTTCATTTAGTAGTGCCCTTCACTAAAATGGGCTGTGGTAATCTCTGCTACACAAGACTTTAAACAAGTAAAGTCCAATATTCTCTCTTGGTTACATTCTCTTTTTGCCTATACCATATGGAAAAGCAAAGTCCAATAGGTCCATTACAAAGGTGGTATCAGTATTTGCTTTTTTGGCTTTTTTTTTTATTAAAAAAAGCCACCATAATCCCCATGTTCTTTTGCTTCCTTCTTTGTTATGTAACTGTACATGTGTTAAACTTAATTTTACTGGAAAATAAAGACTTGAAAATAAGTTAGTTTTGGGTAGACTTCCCATATTTAAATATATATTGTTCAAGGGAAGTTAGACCAATTCTGCTGACTGTTGTGACAACATATACACAGGCATGGACAGCAAAGAATCATAAGCTGCTTTTGTGTTAATGGTAAACCAAAACACTATTACTTTTGCACCTTTCTTGATGGTGGAGATGAGCTATGTTCTTCTTGGCTTCACTATGTGGTCTTGTTAGCCTTATGAAATACTTTGCTTTACACAGAATATATATCTGAAGTTAAACATATCACAGATGCATTGTAATATTTTTAAATTTTGTAAACGGTAAATGTAACTCATGTTTACTTTGGTACTGATTGTTAGTGGGCAACTGTTGTCATGAGATTAAAGTGTATCTGGTAACTACATTTTAGATGCATAAATCAAGTTGAAAAAATTATTATTTAGTCAAAAACAGAAGTCATGAAAAACAAAGCAAAACAAGAAAAACCCAACTCAAAATGCTCTAGCAACCCCAAGTCCCACCTTCTGGCCTTGTTGTGAAATTAGTCATGAATTAACTGCCCCATCAAAGAGTAAGGCCATCATTGACTCAATTGCTACAGCATCTCTTAGGTTGGGCTTTACACTTACAAATTTATCTGAGTTTCAAGTTCTTTTAAAGTAATGTTATATACTTACCTTAGACTGTTAGGTTCAATCTGAGTATGTGACTGTATGTTCTTGATTTTAACTTGTTCTGCTAAAAAATCTCTGTACCAATGTTAGCCTGCTCTGCTTCTAATAGGATGTAATATTATTGTGGTTGATATAATGATGCTTGTAAAACAAGTTACAGTACATGGATAGATTAAGATTTCTATACTGACTTCTCTGTTTAGCTATATCATCCTTCCTTGAAGTCCCAAGGAAGGAGGTATTTCAGTTTCAAGGCAGAACTACCTTGTCATTTCAAATCCTGCTATGCTTGCAGCCTCATCTGCCTATCTATGCTTAATCCTAAAGGTATTGATGGAAGATATAAATTCATACTTTCTGAAGGAAAAATTGCTGAATATTGTTCTGTCTACCATCAGTGAAATGTGGCTGCCTTGGGAATGAATTGAGAAATTTTAAAAACATTGGCCATGACATTACACATGATTACTGGTAAACTTGCTTCTTGCAGTAACTGGACACAAAGTCAGCTTAAGGTTCTTGTTTATTTTCTGTGACTTTGGAAGATTTTCCTACTTTAGATGCTCACTGGCTGTATTTCATGATAGTTAAAACTGCCTCTTGGCAATATCAGGTGATAGGTTTTTGATCCTTGCATTACCTTAAAATAAGGGGATTTAAATACTCTGGGCATTTTTTAAGAGAGGAAGCCCCAGCAGGGCACAATTTCTAAGCCTATCTGTTTCATGTCAAGTCTGTAACTTCCTTTATATCCACATTACTAAAGCCCTACATGTTGGCTAAAATGTCATTAGCTTTCTCTTAAAATCCTTGCCAGGCCAAACTCCAACACACAGTGAGGATGAGGCAGAAGCTCCTAACTGAGATGCACTTTCTGAAACTGTCCCAGAGAAGTTGCCACCAGGAAGCTGCTATTTCACAAGAGAGATGTGGGGCCTAGATGCTTGAGACATCTTGTTATTGGTGCCTGGAGGTGGCAGGTGCTAAATGAACTTACGGGAGACACTAGTAACTACCACCATTTTTGTTCTGGCTTCAGTTGGTAGAATTTCTCCAAGATGTTGACTTGGCTGTAGAGGATCTCTTCCTCCCCTTGATACTAGCAAGGCTCCAGAGGTGGTCTTGGAGCAGTGTTGTTGGCTGCAAGCCTTCCCTTCTGAATGATGATATAAAGCCATAGTCACAGAGTATTCCTGTAAAGCTGACCTGGCAGATTGTCATGGGAAGAAATAATCTAGATTGAATAAAATGTTTCACCTAAAGCTCTCTCTCTTTTTTAGAGTCTTGTTGCACCACCTGCAGTTTATCTTATGCATATGAATACAAGTATGATTTCCTGTGGGGAATTCTTCTACAACATCACACCCATGCACCTGTTCTTGTCTCCTGAAAAGGTCTTGCTGTGCTTTACCTGCACTTCTAGTTACATTCTCTTGACAAGCAGGCACCTGTTTTCAATGGCAGGTATTTGCTGCTGCTTGCTGTCCTCACTGACTGGGGTATGTGATATCAGCTGTGATGTGCACCCCACCAGGAAAAATAGTAGAGATGAGGTTCAAGACACAGACAAGACCAACCATGATGTTACCTGTAGTCTTGCTGTTTCACAGTGATGCTGGAGGCTAATACTTGAGATGTCATATGTAATATAATTGCTACATAATAAAAAAAATACAAATATGATTGTCTGCAAGATGATCTAAAAGGGTTATTGTACTAGTCTGGATGGGATCAAAATGGAGACTGAGTTTGGGAACAAGTCTAGCACTTCATGGTTTGAAGCAACACCCTTCTGTCTGATGCTAACAGTATGACTGGGAGTAGAAAATGGATGTTGATGAGAGTTTAGGCATTAGGTTGTGTACTATGCTGTATAACTTAGAGTTTTAATTGATTCAGAGTGCAATTTTCCAACTGGGCAATTAGTATTCTCTGCCTTAGTAGAGCACTCTGAGCACTCAGCTGGTTGAGCTGTCCTCTCAGTACTGTCCTTTGAGTATTCAAGTGATGTGATACAATCTTTGTGATGTAGTGATGTTCTTGAAACAGAAAAATTGCCCTGAAACGCAGTTCAATTAATGCATTCTATACTCTTGGAGGCTGCTGGTCTGAGTGAGTAGTGAAATGGGAATGGTATGGGCTAGGACTCATGTTGTGTAGGATGTACAGCCTGTACAGCAAGACAAGATAGCATGGCATTATCTCCCTTCACTATTGCTACATTCATCTTTTCCCTTCACATGCATCAGTATTGCACCTAGCTTGACAAGCTTATGGAATTCCACTGATAGGGTAGTAAGGACCACTACATAATCTCAAGCTTGCCAACATCTGTATAATTAATAGCAAACCAAGTGCTAATTAAATGGATTTTTTTATCTCAGTAGTGTAGTTATTTCAAACACAGTTTTGTGAGGTGACTGAAACTGAATTCTGGAGTGGTGCTGAACTAGGGAACACATATTCAGGCAGACCCTGCTGGGCTGTGCAGACCTGTATCTTGGTTGGGTTCTTCTCTCTGTCACTGACTCAGTGTTGATTGCTGCTTGACCTGTAGCTTCAACAAAGCTAACCTGCAGGTAGCAGGTTAATGAACTTGTTCTGTGTCAAGCACAGTAAATTGGGATTCATTGTCTCTACTAGAAACCTGTCACAGCTCAGTATTTTCAGAAGACTTTTAGTGAGATTTGGAGACCAATGAAGTTTTCCAGCATAACTGTAGGATTTTTTATGCCAGCTGGCATGTTCAATTTATGTCCCTGGGTATGTTTTATTTGCTAATATAGACAGAACCTTTTCTTTTTTAATTTCTAACCCTTTCCTACTAAAAATAGACACTTAAAGGTCAAAGTATTTTCAGACTACCTGAGACTCCACTGAGAGATTAAACTCATTGTTTTGTCAAGTCAGATGATGGGTACACAAAACTTTCCTGTCAGCTGAAACAGGAGAAATCTTGGGTTGAGGACTGTACAGTCCCTGTAGGGTTGTGGGGTTTTCTTTCCATTCCTCCTTCTGAACATATAGCTTATGTATACTTCCACTACAGTGAAGTGCAGGAAATAACTGATTCTTGAGGATACTTGAGATGATATGACCAGAAACCTGAAACTAGTAAAAGATGAGCTTTTGGCTCTGAAATTACTTTTTACGTAGCTAAAGATGCCTTATGCTTTCAGAATGTAGAATTAAGTATGCTATTAATCTCAGGGGTTTTTCCACTTCAGAGATTTTTAGATATCTTATAGAGTGGCATTGTATGAACCATTCCTCCTTTCTTTGGTCTTGATTCCAGAACGTGTTGGTCATAAAACTTGGGTAGGTACTTGGAAGTTCAGACAAGGCTGCTAGTAGTAGATCCATGGTTAGTTAATAGGTCTTGTGAAAAGTGGAGAGCTGCTTGGTACTCTCAAGGCATGCATGCTGTCTGATCATGCATGGCTAAGCAGAGAATTATGGCTTTCTCCTCATCTAAAGGGCAGGGTCAAGAGGTGATTTCCATTTAATCTTTTTTAGCTTTGTGAAAAGAGCAATCAGCAACACAAAGCAGCTTTGGACTGAATGACATACTTCTGCTGAAAGCACTTTTTTGGTTATTTTTTTCTGATATTTTATTTCTGAATCTGGTGAGGGTTTAGATTGAGTCCATAAATGCATTTCTTTGTGTTGATGTTGTAATCTTTTCGGTTTGGAGTTCTGGGTTTTGTTGTTAATTTGCTGACTGTTCCTCTTCAAATTCAGAAATACCCCAGTTTTTTCAGTTGTAAAGCTGCTATTTCATGTATACCAATCAGTAGGCTATCCTTCATTGCAGTCATATAAGAAACTCAGTAAGAATCTTCTAATAGACTTCTCAAGAAGCTTTGAAGATTACTTAACTGTGTGTGGTTGATTAAGTGTTTTTAACTTATAACTGTAATCAGAGGTGTGTGATCCAATTGAAAAGCCAATCTTCACCCAACCTATCATTAACCCACCTAGTGGTGTTTATGCTGGTTTTAAGCTTGGGGGTTTCTCCTAGAAAATTGCATTACACACAAGACAACTATGTAATGAAAATAAGTTTTTTGCTATTTTGATAGGAATTCACTTATTTTCAAATCCACTTATTTTGTGATTAAATTATTTAGTCAATTATATGTCATTCTGTAAATGTATTTGTACATGCTTATGGTAAATACTTGTGGCACTCCTGTACTGAAGTGGGGTTACATTCCCTGTGGAAATGTTTGCCACCATAGTTTGAGAGCCTCCACACTTTTGTTGTTTGGACCATTTTTTTCTTTAATCCAACTGCAACTTTGTTCCTAGCAGGTATTTATTTTTCAGTTAGCTACTAGTACTATTGCAGACTTGAACAAGTTTGCTTGCTGAAAGCCTTATCTACTTTTTCTGATTATATTACCTGATTTAATTGAATAGACTGCCCCTATCTACAGACCCTGTCTATCATAGAAAAAAAATCCCATCACCAAACCTATGCAGCTAGAACCAGTGTCTCCCTTGGAAGTCCCAAAAAGGTGAAAAGTGCCATGCAGTTGAAGAATTTTACTTCTTTCTTAAGTTACTCATGAAAGAATTCTGTCATTATGACATGCTTTCATATTTGACATTATGACCCTCTTAAAGGTGAAGGTCTTGTAAAGAAATGGGTGAGGGTCTCATGGACAACAAGACTATCAATGTAATACACATTTTTAGCATCCAGAAAAAAGTCTGAGAAACAGTTATGTTGACTCTGGATATAGTTTGGGAGTTGCCTGACCTCCAGAAAAAGAGCCAGGGCCTCACTAAACCCTTGTCTTCTCTGATACATTTTGCCTTTTCTGCTTCAGCTTCCCTGCTGTGGCTGCTAATGGCACAAAGGTGTTTAGCTACTGAAGGGTAATGATGTAGTGAAGGGTCAATATCCTTCCTCTCTTCACAACAAAATCTCCTTGGGGTGCTGGAGGTGTGATAATTTTGTATCTTGGATATAAACATACAGATATTCTGCAGAAAAAAAAAATTAAAAAACATTAGTTTGTGAATTTTAAAAAAAAACCCAACTACAAAAGAACCTCAGAAAAAATACTTAGTTTAAAAACATTGGTTTGTGAATTTTAAAAAAAAACCCCAACAACAAAAGAACCTCAGAAAAAATACTTAGATGCTTACTTACTGCAGTGCATCAGTGAACGCACAGAGAGGGTGAGGGAGCATTGCAGACAGCTGAGTATTGGTGCACAGAGAGGGTGAGGAAGCGTTGCAGACAGCTGAGTATTGCCTAAGTGTTTTGCCAAGTAATATTTATCAAAAAATGATGTATTTTTCAGAAGTGATAGTACTTGAATTTGTCTCATTTTTGTAGTAGTCTCATAAGTGGACTGCTCCAAATCTATCTTGTATTTGAATAGATAAAGAAGGGTTATCTCTTTTACTTGAGACTCTTACTGGTTGCCTTACTTTACTTTTAGGATAGATAGCATTTTTCCCTTCTCTTTTCTTATGAAACATGGTATTCCTTACCTATATAAAACTGAATTTTCTGACCAATATGTTTTTGCTGATTTCAGCCAAGGTGCACATGCTAATTCAGAAATTCAGATGGAGATAAAGTATTTTTAAACAGACAAATATGCAGTGCTGGCCTTTGAAAAAAATAAAATCTCTCACATCTAACTCTGCCAGTTGGTATAAAATATCCTTGTGAAAATGCTGTGTGTAAAATGCTATGCTTGTTTGAGATGCCTCTCTTTGGACCTTAGAACAGGACCTCTCTATATAGATTTCCCAGACTTCACCATTTGAATAGAAGCTGAATCTCTCTTTGTGATTTTTATATTTTATTTTTCAAAAGATGCATAGCAGTCTGTTATTTTGAATCATTCCTGC
>NW_008676315.1:18853-30253 GCF_000695815.1 Acanthisitta chloris
CTAGTTTCTAATAAATGTTAAATAAGGCATTCAATATATATTCAAATTTTGCTGTAACTCTTTATGAATGGCACCTTTTTTGGCCCACCTTTTGATTAAGTTTCACATCTCTGGATAAATATGAAATCAGTAGTCAAATAGGATATCAGGTCAATCAGTAGTCAGTTATGATATTTCCCTCTGAATAACATCTTCAGAAACCTTAAATATTGGGGTGCAGTTTTATGTGTTCCAAAGTTGTATGGATAAGGTAACAAAAATTATTTTCTTAGGATACCTCTTTAGATGATCGAGATACTTTTTTCCCAGGCTTTTGATGATCTATTCTTTTTTTATGTATACATTTTTTTATTACATTTGGTGAACTGCAAAAATGGCAGCATTTCAAGCTAGCCTAAGGGGCTTAATACAAAACATAAAAAGAATAGTCAAAACTTTGCCTATTTATGTGAACTCATTGGAGTGCCCTATGTGTTACTTAACTGTGTTGTGATTGTAACTATTTACATTAGTCCAAATATTTATATAATGCACAATGGTGAAAGTATGAGGTGCTAAGTAGAGAATGAATGTTTTCTTTACAAGAAAGGTGTTCATTTCTATGAGCAGATGAGTTCTGAATGTTTTTACGAAAACAACTTTTGAGTTTCCAAGTTTTTTAGGAAAACATGCACAGCACAATATACCAAGGAAACATTTGTTCCTTGCCTTTTAATTCACGCATTTTGTACTTGTCAGCTGGCCTTAAATGTAGAGCAGGACCAAAATAAACATTTATAATTGCAATTTTAATTCCTTTTTCTGGTTTGGAGTGAGCTTTCTTCTCTTCAGAATAGTCTCAGGCACCAGCCTGAAAGAGGACACAATTCTGTGTTGTTAACTCCTTAACCCGTGGCTTGGGTGGGCATGTCAACATCCTTGGCAAGTAGGGCACAAGTCAGAGGCTGCAGGGATTTCTCTTGTGAGGTGTTAAATTCACACCTAGTTTGAAGGTGGTTTCACTATGAAGATATGTCCTCTGTTGCAGTGTCTTAAAATCAGAAAAATCAATAAACAAATATCTCTTCAAAAAACTACACATTATTCAGTGCATTTGAGACTTATGGTTTTTTAATTTCCTTTCTTCTTTTGTTGTCATGATCTCCAATTACACTGTTTAGGCAATTATTTCAGCTCTATCATAGATCAGAAAACAAGTTCCAATTGGCAAGCAGAATGCATATAAAAAATAAATTTGTAAATCAGAAGGGAATAGAAAACACAATGAGCAGAGCAAGCTATGTCCTATTGATAGTCCTCGTTTAGGGCTGATATGCTTTCCCTTTCAGCATATTTTTGATTACTAGAGCTCATCTTTTGTTTTCTGCATTCCTAGAAATATGCCTGAAACTTGAAAAGTGGCCTTAATACAGGTATTTATGTTTACTTGAATTCAAATGTCCATTTGAAAATACAGCAATTAAGTGGTGAGATAGTTGTGTCTGAAAACTAGGAATTAGATGATGCTTGTTGTATCAAAGTTACATATTACTTGGTGATTCTTGTTTCAAAATATTGGTGAACAGGCAGGAAGATAGGTTTTGCATTTAGGAGTGAACTAAAATGCCAGCTGAATGCTTCTCAGTTTTACTATGGTCTTTATAGATAACCAAAGCTCACTGTCTGAGCTCTGTTTTTCTCTTTGAGTCTTCTGGGGTAGAAGTCAGGTTCCACCCATTGTGTGGGCAGGTGATGTTTGCAATGGGCACTAATTGGCTTGATGAGCATATTCTTGAAGACAGGAGGATCATTCAGGAATTTTGCAATACTGTTTTCAAGCAAAATAGATGAAAAGACATGCACTGTTGTGGGATTTTTGCCATATTGGTCGACATTGTTAGCTTCAATGAATTTGACTGGGAATTCAAAACAAAACTTGAGCAGACTCAGAATAAATTAGAATAAAATCAAAGACAATACTTGCAGGATGCCCTGTGAGGAAAATCTGTAAACTTTCGTACAGTTCCAACTGACAGAAATCCTGTTCTCATGCTAATATGGCCAATAATGAAGAAATGTGGGAACAAAAATACAGTGAATATGTGTTATACAAGCAGAATTGTGCTGAACCAGGCTGAATAATGGTGTTCTCTATGGGATGCCAGCCAGCCCTTTAATGCTTACTGCTGCTGCAAAAGGACTTGCTAATCCTGCACCAGGAATTGTTTTTCTAAATCATGTTAGGACTTTGATTTCATTGTAATAGAGGAAGGCGAGGGAGGCTTGGGTCTGAGATTTGGGACAGACAGTTTGTCCCTTTGGAAGAAGGGTGCTTTGTAATGGTGTGTCATGCTGGAATTGCAGCTGACAACAGCCTGCACAAGGCTTGAAGGAAGGACTTTGCTGTTTAATACCTACGTTTTCTTCTTACCTAGTAAAGCTGTCTACTACAGACCTGGCTAGTGCTGACTTTTGGGACTTTCTTATCTTAACTTGAATGCTTTTTCCATTGCCACACAAAAGGGTGACAGTTGTGTCAATGCTGTATGGGAGGAACAAGGAAGCAACAGCTAGTGTGGCCACCAGCACCTTGAGTTTCAGGATTTAGCAGTGTTATCTTACTCTCCAAAGAAGTTACATCAGAAAGCAAGGGTTTATATGCCATGGATAGAAATGTGCTGGTTTCATAAGTTTTTAGATGTCAAGGAGATGTAGCTGAGGACATGTGTTCAGAATAGCTTCATTTTCCCCTATAAATCCACACTCAATTCTGTCATATTTTGCTGATCAATAGATAAATATTGGGAAGGTGAGAGGAAGAGAGTTTTATTTAACAACAAAAAACGTGAAGATCTGTTTGTGGTGCTCTGCAGATATATCTATGTGTCCGAGCAGGGATTTCACAAGAGTGGTAAATAAAGAAAATCCCATATTGTTCCCTGCTGAGATTTCTGTTGTTAGGAGACTAGAGAACATTAAAACATACATAAAGATGAACTATTGCTGAAGGCAACTGAAGAGTTTTGTAATAATGTTGAGTACATGTGGAAGTACTTAGCTCTGTGGATGACTCCTGTAGGAAATGATTACTCTGCCTAGTGGAAGACAGGGTGGCTCAGCTCCCATGGCTGCCTGGCAGCTACCTTGGCATCTTGCATCAGAATGCTTCTCCCATTCCTTTTTTTTCTACTTTGTTGCTTTTTAATGCGAATTGTAAGGGAAGGTGATCCTTTGAAAAATTCTTAGCAACAAAGCCCAACTAAGGTGGGAAAGATGAGTGAGGAATGGTTTCAATCAGTTCCACAATGTCAGTATAACTTTATATTAAAAATATGCATCCAGTTGAAAAACCCTTCCTAGTAATTATTTTTAAGGTATATCTCCATGGAAATATAATCATAGGCTTAAAAATCCAATTTAATTGAAAATTACAGAAGTTAAACCTTTTAGTTTATAATAGATGCTCAGCTGGTTTGAATAATTCCTGACTGTAGTTTTTGTTTATTTCAATGTTGACCATTTCTTAGACCTCTATTCACTTCTCACCAACTATGAATCCTCAGACAGCCTTTTATCAGACCTGGACATCTTTGTCTTGTACTCAGGCATAGAAATGTACAGGTAACTTCATTATTCATTAAATTCTATTATTGTTTTTAATTAAAAGTCTCTGCAAAATCAACACTGAGGTGTCTGTCTGTTATAATTATAGGTAAGTTAATAAACACTCATTTGCATTGCTCATTAAGAGAATCTAATGTTACGGCACAACATTTTTATAATCTCTGTCTAAAGCACACAGAACTCCTTCATAAATCAGATTTTAAAAATACTTTCTTATAAAGCTAAGTGACCTTATAGATCAATGCTTCCAGATAAGATCCAGCATAAGCTACTCCAAAGACAGGGAGATCAATCTTAGGTGATTCATTTCCTCAGCTACTCCCAATGCAATTTAGTGAATGCATAGTCTCTGCAATAAAAACTTTCCCAAAAGGCTGAATATTTATACTAAGAGGTACTTAATAAGTGCAAAAGTTGCATCATCTCTTGTGTAAGAGCTATGTAAGTTGCATTTGAAAAATGAAATGAAAAATGTAATGAATATGCTGTTATATTTTAAAATGAACCATTTCTCTCTCAAAGGAAATGAAAAATTTAATGAATATGCTGCTATTTTTTAAAATGAACCATTTCTCTCTCAAAACCAGAGTTTCTCTCAACTTCAACATGAAAATCACAATGGAACCTTCTCATTGTGGTAGCAACTAGTATGTATTTTACTGTCTTTCATTTTTGTGGGAAATCCTTACTGTCAAATTTACTGCTTGCACATTCAGTCATGTTTAAGAATGCTGACTTTTACTTGCTCTGGCTGCAGGACAAGGAATTAGAAAATGCTATGTCACTTTTCTATTATAAAGCAAAACAAAATTTCTTTGGGGAAGAAGTATGGTATGTAGAAGAATGTCCATGTGTGGAGCTCACTGCCCTTGCACCTTTCTCAGATTGAGACTGAAGATGAGGCTTCAGGAGTAGGGAGTGCAGTGAGTGTGGCACCTTGGACATGGGAAGATGTGGCAGGTGACAAAGAGGGCAGTAGAAGGAAAGTTGGATTTCCTTTGGTCTTTATTTCAGGACATGCAGGGTGAGCAGTAAAAAGTGTTCATGGGTTAGCAACTAGAGTACAATGACAGGAGGTGAAGAACAAGTTGAAAAAATTAGAGATTAACAAATAATTTTTTTTTAAAAAAAAATAAATGCTGTTTTGTTTTGCTTTTTTCTTTATAGACCAGTATATCAGAGCACGTCCAATCACTCGCTATCATGGGATTCAAATATACAAAGTAGCTGTTGGTATTGACAAAACAGACAGATTACTCTGCTTCTGAGAAAAGGCTTATTAGCCACACAAGAAATCGTGAACAAAAGCTGGCAAACGAGCTGATAAGCAGACTTTCAAAACATGAACTACTCAGTAGCAGCAATTTGATTGACATGTGTACATGGCTAGTGTACATTGAAAGGCACTAAATGCTTTAATGTATGTCTCTGTTTAATCTGATTCCTTCTTGCCATGATTCTTTTATTTCTACAGCCCAATTCAGAGATTTCCTAAGCGTCAGTTATGACAAGTTATATTATGGTAGACAACTGACCAAGTTAGGGAGCAGTGGAAACTGTAGTTAGCCATTTCACTGTGTAAAAAAAAATTCCCATTGGTAGCTTGTGTCACTCAGCAAAAAGTCAGGAGGTGATGGTTGTCTTTGCTTTGTAAATCACATTAGCATCCAACAGACAGCTAAACCCCTCCTGTGCAGAACAAACTAACAAAATCTGGTAAACGGTGTGTTCTGTTAGACCAACTCAGTAAACCTGCACTAAGTATGGGAAAAGAAATGTAAATGCTTAGGGTTAACTTGTTAGGGTTCTTAGGGTTACCCTCTCCAAGTGTCTGATTTGTTGCTCTCCAACAGCTTAGTATTTAGATATCAAACACTAAATACCATACATAGAAATAATACTTTGCAGCCTTCATCAATATTTATTGTGTACATGATGCTGAGCTGGCTTCAGGTCAGACAAAAGATGTGCAACTTAGTTCTTGCTCAAAATAGAAGAAAGACACTGTGACTGTTTCAGTCCACTGCTCTGTCCTTTGGACAGAAAACAACCCTGTATCTAGCTGCTTTGGACAGTGTATATGCTGTGTGTTGACTCTGGGGATGTGCAGAAATAAATTAAAGGGGAAATTGCTGAGGCTTGTGGCTTTTCATTCATTAAGACAGTAGTTTGGTTCTCGTTTGTTTTCAAGACTGCTTGTTATCATGAAATGGGGGGACCTTCATGCCTTGGAGACTCCTACCCCTCTTCTGCATTGGGCTGTACTGGCCCAATATGAGCAACAATTCCCAGTCACTCTCAAGTTTGGTTTCCTTAGGCAGCCATAGCGAAAATGGGGTTTGGTTTTCTGGAGTTTCATGAGTAAATTACATGCATAGCAATTAATATATTCAGGTAAACAAAATAATGTAAATAAATGTTGCTAACTGCTCTCAGCTTTTGAAGCCCACTTTCTTAGCTTTGTTATCTTAGTTTCATTTCTTTGGAATCAAGGTAGAATCTCTTTCTGTGTGGTAAGGATATTTTTTTCCCAAGGTAGTCAATACTATTAATGCAAAAAAAGGTTGGTTTGTTTTCAGAGCTCTATTGTTAGCTTCCCAGTGACAGAAGTAAAAAATAGTTGATATTCAGTAGTCACAATTGCTATGAAGCGACACCAACAGACAAATAGACTGCAAAGCTTCATGCTAACATGCTGGCTGTCAGTACTAAATGCATTTAGTTTTCAGAATTATTGTCACCTTTAGCTGTCCAGAATGGAAAAAAAATAAATAGCTGTTTGTAGAAGTAATTTCCAAGGACATAATAATTAAGAGGAGGTGTCAGTTTGTTCAAATAGGCTTCAATATGTTCTATTTTTTTAACATTATCTACTTTTCAGGCAAATAAATCCTCTATAATGCAGTTTTCTGTATTGAACATTGCTGATTCAATGGTTATTTCCTATGAAGATGATCATGAATCAGAATGCTGGTGAACATGCAATTTAGGGTTTCCAGTACAGAAACAGCTGTTAGCATTGAGTGGTTATGTACACTCTGTCAGTGAGGGTTTATTGCTGCCCTGGGTGAGTCATTTTGGCATTCCAGGACATGCAGCTTAATAGCTGCCCAATATTTAAACAGGGGGAACAGCTTGGATTTCAGGCCCTGAAAGCTCTAACATTCCTTTCTTGCATGGTCCCAGAGGACCATGTGGTGCCTTTAATTGTGAACAAGTAAACATTAGTCTGGTGGCTTGAGCAATTCAGGAGATGAAATGAGACAGAAGTTGTCTCTGCAGGTGGGTTAACAGCTGCTGCCAAGTGCCTCTCTATATTGCTATCTCAGAGCAAGCCTCAGAGATGAGCCTGAATAATTTCCAGTGTCATATAAAGACTGGAAAGCAGCAGGAGTGATTTGTTCTGATTCTTGTGAAAAAGATTGATGTAGTGTTTATTTTCGAAGACTTGAAATTGAGAGAGAAAAAAACCACCTTTGGTTCTCCAGTCATTTAAGATCTTAATGGAGGTATGCAAATTCTAGCTTTTTTAAAGTGTAGTAAAGCAGTAAGCAATTAACCCTCTAAATGCAACTACATATAATTTAACTATCAATTAACTTTGTCTTGTTGCCGCACAAACTGTTACAAATAAGAAGTAGGACAATCTGTCTGGAACAAGTAGTTTGGAAATGTAATTACCTGTCTTATTTGCAGATGAATGTTTATGATAGAAGCTTTAAGAAGGGGGAGAAGGATATCATGTGAAAATAGCTATGACAAAAATAAAGTTACTCTTCTGAATGCAATCCTATTCAAATGTGAGGACCCTCGTGCTCCCTCTCCCTTTTTGTCTATGGATTTACCATGCTATTATTGCTGATGATATATCCTACACATGAGTTTCCCATAATTAGCAAAGGGGAGAGCAAGAGGAGAAATTATATGTTAAGCAGAAGATAAAGGAGATTTCTTTGGGGAAAGTGTTTACCTGAGCTATCTTCACTCTTCAAATGCTTCATGGCAAACTGGCTTTTCCAAATCCTTTTAGCACACCTCAGTAATTGAAAGAGGGATGCATTTTCCCATCAGCTATACGTTGGAGGCTCGTGCATCAGCAAGCCATTTCTGTAAGTGCATATCTGGGACTGTAGAAAAAGGTTTGCTTTCTAAAAATCCATAGAAAGCAGATCAAATATGTGTCATCCATGCAACTGAATTCTGAGCTGTCATCTAGCCACCTTTTATCAGGTAATGAGGGTCACTGTAGGTCAGGACTAGAATGGAAACTTCCAGGAAAAATGAAAGTGTAGTAGGAAGCACTCTTCAGTGCATCCATAAGAGGTGTTTGCCCTTTGACTCGGTGATATAATATAGCTTGAAAGATACTTATAATAGTTTATGCAGCCTTCTGGGTTGGTGTCCAAACAGATCACTTGGATTTAGAGTGTGGAACAACAGTTTCACTCTGGAAGGTCTGGCATAATGGAATAACAGCACATCTATCTGTTACTTCTAATGGGCAATAACACAAGCTAGGGTAATAAAAACCTCTCTAATGTCTTTACAAATAAAACAGCTTGATGAAAAGGTTTTGTTTTCTTTTATAAGGTACCATTGGTGAACACATATTTATACAATTCAGAAGTAAATAGTGGAACATATTCTTCTAAGAAGTTGTAAAAGCTACAACAGTAAATGGATTAAGGAGGAATACAGTAGCTTCATGAAGAAATCCATTAGTGGTGATAACATGAGATTTGAAGGCAATCTTCAGATCATCAACTGCTAGTTTGCCACAATCTAGACAGTACACCAGAAGGATCATACCTTACCTCCTAAACTGGTTTTCTTCAGCACCTACTCTGCGATAAGATAATAAATTCAGGGGACATTTTCTTATCTCCATCCATGTAGCCATTCTTATATACATCCTACTCTGTGACAAGAATAATAAATTCAGGAGGCATTTTCTTATCCCCATCCATGTAGCCATTCTTATATACATACAACAGAAAAGCTGATAATAAAGCAGAATGAACTTTGTTTTGTTAATCCATAACTTTGAATAAAACAAGGAGTTATGAAGAGCAGGGAATTTGGGAAATGTCACTAGAACAAGGGAAGTGAAGAAAACAGAAGTGACAAGAATAATAAATTCAGGAGGCATTTTCTTATCCCCATCCATGTAGCCATTCTTATATACATACAACAGAAAAGCTGATAATAAAGCAGAATGAACTTTGTTTTGTTAATCCATAACTTTGAATAAAACAAGGAGTTATGAAGAGCAGGGAATTTGGGAAATGTCACTAGAACAAGGGAAGTGAAGAAAACAGAAGTGAGAAGCAGTGTGTCAGGGAAGACTGTCAATATAACTTTATATCATCACATATCCATGGATACCAGATAAAACTACACTCAGTTAACTTTCCTCATAGAATGAATAATTTCTTTTAAGCTTTAGTGTATGTCTTTTTTTTCAAATCCTATTGCTGAAGTGTTCAGTAATCCTAGTCCATGACCATGGTTTCCTGTAAATGCACCAGATTATCAGGTGTGAAGGACCTGGACCAAGACTCAGGTCTCACCATTTAAATGCCATTCAATCAAATATGAGTGCCATTCTGCATCTGAAGAAGCAAGGCGACTAAGGAGCATTCTCTCTTGTTCTTCCCCGGTAATCATACCTAGACCATTTTGAATTTCCTGATACCTTGAGACAATCACAGCATAGAGTATAAGACTTTCATCACGTGGCAGTGTTGCCAGGGCAGCATAAATATTGCATAGAAACTGACCAAAACAAACCCAACCAGTTGAATAAAAGATTTACCTCTCTGTTTAGAAAAATAGTATTTCACAATGATTTAATATTTGTTTTTCATTCTTTACATGCTAGGCTAGAACCTTCTCTTGACAGAGGCATTTTCAAAGTTTTAACTTCAAAATCTCTTCAGTCTTTCTGTATTCCAAAGTAATGCATGCTGAAGTGAATAACTGAGCATGGTGAAGACAGGCACTCTGAAATAAGAAAACCTTGAGATTTAAGCTAGTCCAAGAAATTAAGCATGCATGCAGTTTTGTGAGGAGTACAAGTTCTGAATGACGTACTATTATCATAAACTCTGGAATAACTCAGTCCTATCTTTAAGCAGTCTTTCAAAATAGTTTTATAATTTTGGCTGAAGGTACAGATTCCCATTCAAAAAGAGGTTTTTTAGGACTTGTCACCAGCACCTTCAACACATGAATGAATGAATGAAGCAGCTTCTGGTTTTCACGCTAAATACACTTTTAAGCCACCCATGGAATATCCATTCTAGCCCTGATGTTTTTTTCCATGGCAATCTCTTCCTTTTCATCTCTTGCATCTCCTTATGGGTATTTACATGGATAATTGCACTAAATCGATCAAAATAAATAACCCATGCATTAGTAAAAGACTTCTGGTCCATAAAGCAGACTTACATTTCCCTTGACAGTCTTAGTGAGTACACAGAGAGCAGCAGAAGCACTGATCATGTGTTTACAGGGCTCTAAGTGCAGACTGAAGTTTTACAGCAAGTCAGCAGGAGCACTCCCCATGCAGTCAGTCTGAACTGCGGTGTCTGCAAGAGGATACAGTTCACCTCCAAGAGAGCAGGACTGGAAGTGATCTGTACTCCCTAGAATGAAGTAGCTTCCTGGTGGTGATGTGTAGAGGTGAGCCTGGTGTAATCACCTACTCCTGCAAATAAATGCAGTGGTTAATGGTATGGGTGGAGAGCTGCTTCTGCATACCATCATTTTAAACACAAGTGCTGGGAAGCAGCTACCTGCAATGTGAAAGCTTTTGTGGACTTTACAAATGGAAGTAGGATTTTGATTGCTGGAGTGTTTGATTCTGAATTCTTATTGCTTCTTCAGAAGATAAATCTAAACTTTTCATTAACATAATCCATTGTTGCCCTTTGATGCTTCCAAATAGGGGTGTTCAGTATATATTGAGGGAGGTTAAAAAGAAATCTTCTGTTTAAGACAGGATTTGTGTTAAATGAGGTAGAAAAACAGACCCAAAGAACCTCTCAGAAGCAGGCCAGTATCACTTCAGTGTTATTGAGAAAACTGTGTTAAATAGTGATGAAGTCTATAGCATACAATGCTGTGGAAGGGGGCAGAAGTGGAGATATCTAGCTATAGCTGCTCTGCAGAGTTTTTAATATATCTGTCAACTAACATATGCACAAGTGTTGACCAGTATCAGTAGGTGAAATGTGCTGACACAGCCTTGTGGACCTGTCAGCCTAACCTTTCATGGATCTTCTCTGTTTTCTTTGGTTTTCACTCCCTTTCCCCAGCTTCTCCTGTTCCTATATAGTGATGGTGAGGAAGAAAAATTCTTTCTTTTGATGCTATTAACACAGTACAGTGGAAAAGGCACTACATAAGGCATGAGGAGCATTCTCTTCCTTTTCAACATTGGTCACCAAGTTTTTGAATATTTGGCACTTTACAGGAGAAGAGGCAATCAGGTATGCCTGCATTTGTAAAGCCAGAGTGTTGTGTCACATCGTGCCTTTCAGCAGTAGTATGTTTATAAAAGAGGTGATCCTGCCACTACTTCAGGAGAGAAAAATTGTATTGAAATATTTAATGAATTTTTGATAGCAATTTTGGTCTTCAGACAACTCCACTTTAATGGTAGGAGAGCAGGCATTTAATTATGCCCAGAAATACTTGCATAATGTTTGGATCTCTTTTGATGAAGTATGTTACATGACATAAGCAAGCTGTAATTTTAAATCCTGTGCTTGGGACAAGGCATATTTATATATA
>NW_008676316.1:0-19635 GCF_000695815.1 Acanthisitta chloris
GAAAGAGCTAAATAGAAACAGGAGATGCAGGAGAACCTCCTGTTCCCTACATCACTCCCTTGTCACTCAGGCTCGATCCATCTCCATCCTCTTTCCTTCATTTTCTTTTCCCTGTCATCTTCTCCTGCATTCTGGTGACATTCTGGTCAGGGATGCAGACTAGCTCTCAGCAGAGGGAGAAGAGATACAGATCTTTTGATCTCAGCTACTCTGTTCAGTTCTAGGACATCCCTAGCCATGGGAAATAAATTGCATGGAAGAGCTGCTGAGTCCCACAGTCCTGCAACACAGTGAGCACTCAAAAGAGCCATTGCAATCGGCCTGAGCAAAATACACTTCTCACAAGTCCACTGCTAGTCAAATTCCCCTCCTGAGCAGCTGTCCACCAAAGCTGCCCATGGCTATATTCTTGACACCGTACTGCCACTGCCCACATCCATTAGGCTACCTTACACTGTGATGTGATTGCAGGTCACCTTGCCATTATGATTACACATAGCCAGCAGTTGGATGGCACTTCCAGAGCTTGGATGTGGCAGCATGGCCAAAACCAGGTCAGCCAGTCCTGCGTAGGGCTGGTCTTGGGAGACACCAGCCCATGAGCCATCCCTGCCATAAGAACAATACATGAATACATCTGGCTTGACCACAATAGTAGAAAGGTGGTATTAAATTTTGCACAGGGGATCTGGCACTCTCTGTGACCTTGAAAACCATAGGTTGAGACGGAAAGGTGGTATTAAATTTTGCGCAGGGGATCTGGCACTCCCTGTGACCTTGAAAACCATAGGTTGAGAATCATAAATCTCATGGGCAATTACTTAACAGTATTATCTTCTCCATCAGGGATACACAACATTTTTTTGTATTGTTTAACACTGAAGACTGCTAATTTTTACTGAATATCTCTGGATTCACTGTACTGAGTTCAGTTAACAGGACTTGCTCTCTCAAGTCTTATAACTGCAGCTATGCACTACTGTTGCTCTTCAAAAAATTGTGACAGAATTCCATACAGAGATATATTTGATTTCACACACCTGGAACCAGGTGAAACTCACCTTTGATTTAGATACAGACTTGTTCCAGGTGTTTAACGTTGTTATTTGAGGTGATAAATTACAGTCTGACTGATCTGTAAATCCTTATATAATTTTTCTCCCTCCCCCTTTTTGAAGATAGTGTCTACCTTTGGGCCTCTCTCAGCCTCCATAAACTTTTAAGAGTATTTACCAATAAGTTCTGAGGTTATTGAAGGAACTACTTAAGATCCAGATGATCTCAAAGTACCTCAGTAATCTCCCTTCTTCCACATTTTCCTCACAGATGGCAACTACATTGGCCGTCTAACCATAGATAACCTTTTTATTAAAGATTGAAGAAAAACATATGGTTTGGTACCATCTGCTATCAGCTGAATAGTGGGTCAATTATTCCCACAGTCTCCTTCTTTCAAAACACATGCAATGAATAGAAAATTATCCAAAAGTGCATTCGTTTTCTCTCTGCTTGTACCTTGCCCTTTTTTATTTTGAACATGCTGTTCTTTACACTGTGTTATAATTTGACTTAGTTTCCAGATTCTATATTATATTGTACTTTTTCAGTTTCAAGACATTAACCTTCAATTATACACTTCCTAATCTTTCTTTCTGGTAGGAGATCTAGGGAAGGTGGGAGGAAAGCAAAAAAACTCTTCAGAAATTTGGAACTGCTCAGGAAGTTTTATAAAATTGCAAGTTAACTGGACAAACCCAAGACCAATACCATAGACAGCTCAGGAAAGACCTATTCGATATATGACTGCAGTCTAACACTTTCAAAGCATTTGAATGCATAAAGAATAGGATGATAAATAATTTAGCATATACAATAATACTTTTGCATTGATCAATCTTACAGCTTTATTTTGAGTTGTATTACCCTACTAATCCTATCTCATAAAAAACATTGAAGAATGAGAGACAGATTCTTCAGAGCACAATTAATCAAACACACAGAAGAGTTTCTTCTATTTAGCAGGTGTATAAGACTGTTATCCATAGACATGAAAACATAAGAGGAAGCACACTAATGCACATAACACGAAAACTTTAGAAAAGACTGCTTGGAATTTATGTTTTCTTTATTTTGCATTTTAAGAAAAATGACAGACTGAAAATTAAAGGAATGAAATGCAAAATTACTAAGTAGCATGTGTTACTTCACACAGCTTGTAGGTAGTCCATGGAACTCTGTCATGAGAGGTTTTTAAGAACAAGAATTTCAGGGGTACAAAAAAAAAGTGGTTTTATATGTTCGTCAAAGGTTTGATATTACCAGTAATAACGTGGGGTGTACTGATCCTGTTGTTTCATGAGTAATGTCAGTGTGAGGCAATAGATGCAGATATGAAGCAAAAATAAAAAGGGCAGATTATGTCAAAAGAGGCTTCTTGCATCTTCCACTGAATTACAGTGTGGTTGGTTTGTTGTTGGGGTTTTTTTTTCTCAGAGACTGGCTGTTGGACTGGGTTATTCTTTACTGTTATTTGATTGAGGTCAATGGTGTTCCTGTGATTTTAATGGATTAAAACAAATACTGATTTCCTGAATAAAGGGAGACACCATTGATTCAAAGTCCACTGACTCACACAACACAATCTACATATTCTCCCTGCAATAAGGAAGGCATATATAGAGATATATATATGGTAAAATTATTTTGGTTTAAACATTTTATTATGTTCTTTAGTCCATCTGCACGGTCTACTGAAAGTAAATGCACCTAAAACGAAGTTGTAACTTTGCAGTCCTTCAAAACTACTGCAATGATCAAATGTGATACATGGTACTTACTGACCTGTACAGGTTAATCAGGTTAACTCATACTACAGAACAGAAACACATAAATCTAAATGTAAAATGAGCAGTTAAAATAGAGAAATACATGTAGCTACATTCATATCAAAGAAAACCATATTCATATGTATCTAAAAATGCATTTTTTAAAAATATCTCTGTCATTGTTTCAATTTTTTCCTCAGTAGATGTCATAGTTATGTTAAAGGAAACTTTCTCCTAACAGAGGATGCAAATGGCAGTGCAGGTTAATGGTCCAGTCCTATAAAATTCAAGATATGGTCCAAGTTCTGAAAATACTCAAAAGCAAACAAAAGTCTATACATGTTACCTCTAGGACTTCTGTGAGACTTTTTTAAAGCTCAGAATTAATCAGTGAAATAATTTTTTGCAAGATGGAATGACCTGTATTTTCTCTAAATGAAAAATTTCCTGCTTTTAATTTTATAGTCTGCTTGGCTCTGAGAAAGTCAATCTGGGCTCATGTTTTTATAATTGTTGTGCTATCATTTATTTAATGGCCAAAGTTTTGCTTAAACTGAGAAAGGAATGCTCTAGGAAATGTTATCAACTAGTTAATCTTTAAATTGCATCGCACTTCAGCCCAAAACTACAGAAGAGTTGAACATCACTCTAGATTTGGATCAGAGGTAAATTTTATTCATCATTTTCCCACTTGCCAGGGCTGTACTGTCTCTCCCATTCCTGCAGAGGTCCTGCATTTCTTCCTTTCCTTCTCCACAGCTTCACCGTGTTCTGACAGACAAATGCCACGTGCTCCCTTCAGAGATGGAGCTGGCACTGCTAACTTTCAGACTTCTGCTCTGCTGCTTAGTGACCTTAGTAGAAACGTGTTAACCACAGATGGTTTCCAGAATCGTGTGAAGCAGTGCGAGGTAATGGTTTCAGCTGCATATTTGATAAGAACGCCCAGCTGACAGCAGGAAGTTATAAGAATTGGTAATGTTCCAGGACCCAAGTTTGGAGAGTTCTGCTGACAGTAATGAAGCCCAGGATTTTGGAGGAAGTGTTATTTCTGGAGTGAGGCAGGAGGGACTGAGATGCTACTGAGGATAAAAGGTCACTCTGGCCATGAAATCAAGTGGTATTGGATGAGTGATAGACTGGGGTGCTGGGGTTTGGGAGGCTGGAGTGATTTTCTGAAGGGAGGCTTTGGGTGTGTGGGCTGAGTCAGGTCCTGACATGGTGTCACACCTTAAACATAGAGATTGTGGATTGACAGCACAGCCTAACCCAACTGAAGCTAGCACTAAGGTATGGGGAGCTGTAGAGCAAATGTCATTGGCAAATGCAGTCCAGCCCTTTGTCTTGCTAATGAAGCCTACTTCATGCTGGGAATACTACTCTAGCGAACATGAGGATTACCAGCTCTTGTTGTTTTGGAGAAAAGGTATTGATATTAATGCACAAAATATTCCAATTTCAGAAGTTTTCTTCAAACTAGCTGATTGATACACAGCCACATATTACCAGTATTGTGTATTAGGAAGAAAAACTTATTAAGTGGCTGCTCTAGTGATCTCAGATATTTGAGTACCATCTTATCACTAAGAATCTTTGTGTAAATTTTTTCATTTTTTTAAGATCAAGATCTCAAAAACCAAAGTACCAGAGACCTATCCATTTCACATGAGCTTTCTGTCTCCATAAGGCTGAAAGAAAATTCACAGTTTAGGCTATAAGAGACCTCTGAAGATTATCTAGTCTGACCCCCCTGCTCTAAGCAGGGTCAGCTAAAGCAGGTTGCACAGGACCATGTCCAGTTGAGTTTTGAATACCTCCAAGGATGGAGGCTTCACATCTACCCTGGGCAATCTGTTCCAATGTTTGATCACCCTTACATTAAAAAGCTTTTCCTAAAGAGAATTTGTTGTCTTGCATGTTGTACCCATTGTCTCTTGTTCTTTCACTGAGCAGCACTGAGAAGAGTGTGTTTCTATCCTTTCTGTGTCTGTTTCTACCCTTTCTGTTCACTGCCCCCATCAGGTATTTATACACACTGGAAGAATCCCCCTTGAACCTTCTCTTCTCCAAACTAAAGGGTCTGGACAAATCCTACAATTGCTTTATCAACTTCATGGCCCTATGCTGCACATCCTCCAGTATATCCATGTCTCCATTGTACTGAGAAGCTCAGATGGGTCTCATCAGTGCTGAGAAGAATCATTTCTGTCAACCTGCTGGCCAGTAGGCTATTGTCCTTCTTTGCCACAAGGGCATATTGATGTCTTAGGTTAAACTTGTCCACCAGGACCTTCCAGTCCTTTTCTACCAGGCTGCTTTCCAAGCAGCTCATGGTGTCAGATATCAGGTAAATACTTTCATGTTCTTAAGTTCTCATGTGTATCCTTATTGATTGTTCACATTATGGTAGGATTAAAAGAAACTAGTTTGCTAATCCAAATATTTCCAATTTTTCACTTTTGGTTCCTGAGCCTTCATTAAGTATGTTTACTGAATTTCACATATGTTTTAACTCAAATAGCTGTGAAAAAAAAGAGTTTCTAAAGTACTTTGTGATCACTAAGAAAGAAAAGTAGCACAAAAATAAACACATAATTTTCCTACTTATATAAGGTTGAAACATTTTCCCCAGGGTTTTTTTAGCAAATGCATAGCATAATACAGTGCTTTTCTGTTCCTTCTCAGTATCCAATTCATCAGACCAGCACTAAATTGCTCTTTTTAAAGATACATATACCGATCAATTAGTAACTGATTTTAGTGTTATGTATATTTTCATTCAACGTAAGTCTCAGTTATAAGTATCAAAGATTCTGGTTTTAATAGGCAACTATTTAGAACTTATATGACTGTACAAAGTGTTTTCAATGGTATGTTAAAATGCAACAGTCAATCTTACACCCATAAGAAAGCATCCAGTAAATGATTTTTTAGGCTAAAAACAAAATAATCTTGATCCTGCATTTTATATCAATACTGTCAGACTGATGCTTCTCAGAAGCAAGTTTATTGGATGTATGACTGATCTGCATTCTTACGGAAAAACCATCCATGCTGCTTTGAAACAACCACTTAATGAACTGCTCTTCAAACCATGCTAATTAGGCAAACATTAGACTATTGTGATTGTATTATGCCTACTACAGTAAATTATATGTAATAAGTGTCACTACACTGATATGATAGAGTGCTTCTACACCACCTCGTTTTCACTTTTAGGGCACAACCAAGGATTCTTGAGCCAAGAAGTTATAGACTTATGTATATGTCAAATCAAAATAATAGAGGGGGAAAAAAACCCTAGCAATTACATTGCTAGGTAAAAAAATCAAGAAATTGGCTAATCAAGTGCTATTAAAAATTATAAACAGAGTAAAAGAGGTTGCTAGGGAAGACTCAGACATGTTGATCAATGGAAACTATGTAGTTAAACCAGAGGGAATATTATCCTGTACATGTCCTGTACTTATGTGTCTTCTGTAATCTTCACAACTGATAGGCAGGAACTTGTGCAAGACAGTATGGGCAGTCTTATGATTTTTATCCTTGTGGAAAAGAATTAGTTATCACTTATTATGGCAGTTCTCATCTAAATTATATCATTCTTGTATTTTATTACAAAGTCCTATTTCATTATAAGCTGCTATATGGAGTTAAATTAAGTTTCCATGTAGGTGTCTGACTGCAAAAAAAAGCCTAGATTTTTCTTTTGTTCATAAAAGAATAAATTTTTTGTGATTTGAGCTATTGGCATGATTTTTCACTAGCAGTGTGTTTTCTTATATGTGTCTGCATAGTGTGTGATCATCCAGTGGTTGAGTTGTGTATAGTCAGACTGGGCACATATTTATTGACTCAAAACAATGTAGCCTCTAAAATTGTGATGCAGCTAAAGGCAGGAAATTAACAAAACAAATGTAAGGGAAAAATATTTTAAGGATGTCAGATACAGACAGGACTATATCAAGTGCTAGTTGAAAACAAGTTTGAGGTTTTGGAAAGGAAATAGAATTTATAGAGCAAGTCACTAATTTTACTTCTGAAGATGGTCACAGAATAAAGAAAAAAGTAGACTCAAGAATGAAGTAGACTCAAGCAACAGCTTGATGACAGCTATAAGAAACCAGTTAAGTATCAATATGAAACTTGGAATTTTTTGTCCAAAGTCCAGCATCAGTTTCCTGCTGTGCAGTACAGCAAAAAAGAGGGCAATAGACTGATGAAGAAACACAAGAGGATGCTTACAGGACTTTGTATAGAATGCTTGAAGACAACTGTGACAGTGCTGTAGGAGAATTTTGGAAAATTATCAATATATAGAGAAAAGGATAAGAATTATAAGATAATCTAATAATGAAAAAAACCCAGGATAAAATCTTCTGTTTACAGAAAATATCCAGATCCTTCACAGTGAAGCAGACTTATTGAAAAAAATTAAAATTGGCCATTTTCTATGCAGCTGAGACATTTAGAAAACAGTGAAGTGTGGAAGTGTGAGTACAAGTAGAAATCTCAAAAGACAATCAGAGTTCCCAGGAGCGAAGTATGAAGTGTCGTAATTGCCATGCTGATACATTTACAGCCAGAGGAAAAAGAAAGTCTTATCTAATTCATAAACTGATTACATTGGTCTGAAAATATCCAGAGGAGCAGAGAATTTTAATTTGTTCAATTAAAGAGAAGAAATAGAAAAGAAAAAAGGAAACTAAAGGAAAAAAAACCCTTGTCCACTCATCATTACCTCAAAGGCTAAGAAATCCTAGGTTTGCAATTACACTGTTGTTCTATGTTTTAAGCAAAAGAGAAATACAATAGTTTTCTGGATCTGTGAAAATAAAACACGTTCTAGTCATTTGGGAAAAAATTAAAACCTATGCAATCTATGCAAATAATTTGCCTAAGAAAAGTCACAGTAATACATTATGGGGTTTAGGAAGGTCAGCACTTGCTTTGTCTGCTATTGATACCTAATTAAGCTTGGGAAGTGCTTTTCTACCATTCTCCCTGAAGTAGCCATGCATATGTCCCTTTTATTATCCAATTCACATGTCTGGTAGAAAATGATTTTTACTTATAAGGCTAATGATCTTTGGTGTTATAGAAAAATACAGAGGACACAGTATAACGGAAATCAGGACCTAAACATATTATTCTTCCACAGACCCTATTTGGTCTTAAACTCAATTTATTAGACTAACAGGGTTTAGTAGGGAAAACAGGAAAACCATACAGGCCCATGGGTTTCATCTACATCAGTTTTCAGGTCTGAATCAAAAGCTGTAGAATTTATATTAAATATAGATAGGAGAAATTGTCCTGATTTAAAGGATATGTTTCCTTATACTGTGCATAAGCAAAGTATGGATCTTTGCTGAAGGATGCTGTGAATGATAAATCTTTCCAAGGGTTCAAATAGCAACTAGAGAAAGTTGTGGGCTGATGGGGGGAATCTGCTGCTGGCTGTTAGAAACAACCTTTTACTTCATAAAGTTCCTGAACAATTTGTTTTTCACAGCCACAAATTACTAGAGGCTGAAAGGGGAGTCAAAGGAGACATCAACTACACATTTTGTCCAATTTTTATACAACTTCCTGCTGTAGCATTATGGCCCAGCCAGTTTGGTGCTTTAAGTTGGTTTCAAGCATAGCTACAAAAAAGCTATGCAAAAAGTTTCTTTTCTGTATGATCATATGACTGTTGTTCAGGTTGTTGTAGTTCTAGCAGCCAAACTACTCAGCTTCCAGGTGTCTGCTACATGTCCTGTAGTTGGTTTTATTATATTACTAATGACCTTTAATAGAATTAAGAAATTTGGTAGCATTGTTGTAACAGGACTAAAAATAAGTGGTTGTTATATTTGATTAGACTGTTACAGCATTAGACTAGCAGTAAAGTCCAGTCATGAATCTTGACATAAGTTGTGGTCTCATTGTTACTCATAATGAACTTCTGTGCATAATACTAAGCATGTACCACTGGCCACTGTTGGAGACAGGTTCCCAGGATGGATGGACCTTGGATCTGACTCAGTAGGACCTTTATTGAGACGAGGCTTTGAGAAAATTATCTCAATGAAATGCCCAAACTATTGCCCTAGAAACATTTCAAATATTTCTCATGTTGGAGAGCAGCAATCTGCACACATTGTAGTACTCTTGCTATTATAATTGGAGTTTCTGGAATGTTTCAGAAACCTTGGAGGGTAGTCATTAAGACTGGTAATAGAAAACATATATCTTTTCAAGAAACAGATCAAGGGATGCAGTTTAAGTTCTCACCCACACTGTATGCTCATCCAAAACCCCAGCTGTATAAAAAAAAGGAGTCAAATGCAGTGCTGCATAGGCATGACACAGAAGTGTGCTGCAAAGCCATTCCCTTTCCCTCTTTTACTTTTCCTAGAGAATTACCTGTCAATTAACTGATAAACCCAAACAACCCTGCCCTTATTCAGTGAAGGGAAACACATCAAGAAGCCAAAAAATACCTGCCTTTGAAACTCACCAGATGACTTCTGGCCAGTGAAGAAGGGACTATGTTGTTCAAGAAAATTTTAGATCATATATTCCTTTCATCCTTTTCTCCTCAGATTCCTGTATAGAAATAGCACATGCACAGTTGCAACACAACAGGAACAGTCTTTCGTCTCTAAAGACAGACATCCATAACAATGATAAAAAAACACAAAAAATATTAGTCTTAGCATTATGCCAGCAACTTTTAAATGTGAAAGACTATTTAAAAGTGAAACAATTTAAATTATACAATCACTGCAAGAAACCATAATTTAAAGATAAGTTCATTCTTTTATTATTGTTGGGCCAATTCCTGAGTCTGTATAAATACTGATCATTTAAAGATAAGCTCATTCTTTTATTATTGTTGGGGCAATTCCTGAGTCTGTATAAATACTGATAAATCCCATTGAAATAAGTCTCAGTGCTCAAAGGTGCCAAACATCAACACCTTGATACAAATGGTTTCTGCAGGGATGGTCAGCATTCCTAGGAGTGTGATTTATGGAACTCCTCCAATCAAAAAAAAAGTCATGTCACTATGGCTTTATGTTTTTTTTCAGCCATACTGATTTCCAAAAAAGTAGAAAGCCTTCTGCATGAGCACTACAAATGGGCTTAAGTCACTTCTATATTAAGTAACACTGAATTTATAAACTCTTAAAGTGTTCCCTGGCAAACAGCTTTGTTCATTTGGATTACTGCACAATATTGGAACACTTTACATGTGCAGATGATGCATAAGGCTATTCTGGTGAATATCCGAGAGTATACTCTTGGTGATCACAGCCATTCATTACAGGGGGAAAAGCTGAAAGTTCCAATGGCAGGGACATAGTTCAAGGATTTTTCAACAGGTTGGATTGCAGGTCAAAAGAAAATTGCAAAGAAAGAACATCTGTGAGATGCAAATGCCATATAAAGTAGAGGAACTCAGAAATTAAAGTGGAAGAGAAAATTAAATACCTTCTTTTTTTATGTTAAAAGTCATTAAACAGATTAAAAAAAATGCATGAAATTTCTGGGAGAGAAGACATCACCATTTTATAAATGGGATAACAGAAACATTGTGAGTGATATAAACAGTCCTTGATAGCACTCTAACACTCCTCATCCTCCTTCCTTCTCTGATAAGAACATGTTTTGAGATAAAGACATGTTTTGAGAAAAGCATCTGTGACTTAAAAAGATTAGCTCTGACAAATCATAGAGGATTTGCGTTAACTCACCATCCCCTCCCTAGAACATACTGATGGTATTAATTACACTTCATCCCTTAGCTGGCATTATAATAGAAAATGTGCTAAATACCTATTAGCTTTAGGAGCTCCAAAGTGAGCATGGAACCTATGAGAATGCGAAAAAAAAGTGTTTCCATTAACACTGCATGCGTTCTGGTGTTACAAAGTAGGGTGAAGCATCAGTAGCAGAGAAGCTGTGGGGAAAAAAAAAAATGTTTCCATTAACACTGCATGCGTTCTGGTGTTACAAAGTAGGGTGAAGCATCAGTAGCAGAGAAGCTGTGAGAAGGAATAAATGTGTAATTAATATATGATATGGTGCCAATGGTTGAAGAATAAAGGACTTCCTGTAACACAGCAGGCTTTCTCATCCTCAGAGGAAATCGGGCATGGGAAGGAAGAAGCCATGGCACATATCATTGAGTCTGAAGGTCTTCTTTAATGTTAGCACTGAGTCCTGACTTTGCATGGACACAAATTAAAAATTAAGTATGTGAAGCCTTCAGTCTGAGAATAAAACTTATTTTGATTTTCCAGGAGATGTGGATTGAAACTGGATAGTTTAACTCAGAACAAATACCTATCCTGACTGAAATCCCATTTGGATAAATATATTCTCCTGGTAAGATAGGCATTCCTAATATAATATATTCACTGCCATATTGGCCAGAGGTAGCCTTTTCTTCTTCCCTTATCTATAAATAACTGCTTTACTTTGTTTTATTGCTGAAAATATTGCTTCACTTTGCTTAAACAGAAGGATATGGTTATTATAACATTGTTACTATAATTATAAGCAAGACAATAGCATTAATGCAATTACAAAGTGGAAAAATCAAGTGCAGAAAATGCCAGAGCAAAGGCTGAAAGCTCAACCGTCCTCCAGGTATTTATTTGTATCCCCGAGAAACCATAACATGCTATAAAACAATGTGAAATATCTTATCTAGCATAACAAATCTATATGTGGAGCATGCATTCTTCCTCAGTGTGTTTGGTTTATAGATTTGTGTGATCTACAAAGCATGCCATGTTTAAGAAAAATTGTAGATTAACATAATAGGGCAGGAAACTAAATAGAAATGAAAAATTTAGAAGAGAGACCTCTTATGCTTAGAGTTTTCATTCGGGAAAAAATAAAGTGAGAAAGATTTTTTTATGTGAACAGAGGCAAAATGAAGTTGTAGACTAGTGCTGAATAGCTGCATAAGAAGAAGGCATGCAACAAAATAGAAAAGAGTATCAGGAAAAAATGTAATTGGCATCAAAATAAACTGCAGTATGAATTATAGATCAAGTGACATACAAGTCTGCTGGACTGCGAAAGAGTAAACCACACGACTTCAATGATTTGTTGTAAACACGTTGGCAGAAAGCATACATTAATTTGTAACAAAGGTAGAAATACAAGTGTTGAGTGTTGCATACTATATGTAGATTCTGTTTTTCCAGTGTCTGATATGGCTGTACCACTTATATATAGGAAAAGGCAGCAAATTTGAATATTCCTGGAATCAGTACAGCTCATCTCAGTGGGAAGAAAAATCCCGACAAAAGACCCATGGCATTTTTTATAAGGATCATGATATTTGTGGTTAACAGCTTTAGCTGGAATCCAAGACAAAGTGCTGCAATTCTGGATTTGCTATAGATTTCTGAAATTTGCTGATGTCAGGGAAGTGATTTCCCAGCTTCCCAAACAGTCCTGAAAATATGAAGATTAATTTAATATTGGAGTATGTCTTGAGCACTACGGCCCTGTTACTAAGAATGATGTAGAAACCAATAGCTTTATGCTGTGTAAAGAGTCTCAGGAAAAGCTATGCATGACTTCTTGGTCTGGATGACATACAAAGGAAACAAGATCAGCAGTGCAGGGCTGGATGTAGGCATAAGAACAGACATTGGGGAGTGGCACCAACTTGCCAGGTGTCTGTTCTAGTCACTTGTTCTTGGAAGGGTGATCCTGATTTCTCATTCTTGGCCTAGTACCATTCTGTTTTTTCCATAATTTTGCTTTAACACAGTGTCTGTCTTGCAGAGTATTCATTGCACTCACTTTCCACACCGGTATCTATATCAAATGCCTAAAACCTCCAAATAAGATCCTCAAATATGCTGCAATTTTTTCCCCAGGAATGCTTTCATAGGTTTAAGAGCAAGTGAATAAGCTAATCATAAGGCTCTTTTTATGCTCCCACTTTACTTGTTTTCTGTTTGGTTTCATGTTTGTCATTTGGTTGAGTTTTGTTTTCTGTTTGATTTTATTTTCATTGAGGTTGTTGTTGTTCTGGCTGTTCTATCCATGTTAGAAAATAAATGTTTAAATCCACAGAAGAATTGTCCAGGAAGTGTAATATTAATAATACTTTTTTAAACTTCTGTTGAACAACCTTTATGAATTCTTAGAAAATTTGCTCTCCCCTTAAGAAAAAAAAAAGAGCAGAAGAAAATTCTGCACCAGATTAAAAAGGTGACTAGAAAAACAATAATATGAAGGGGAAGATGTTAGAAAATAAATGTTTAAATCCACAGAAGAATTGTCCAGGAAGTGTAATATTAATAATACTTTTTTAAACTTCTGTTGAACAACCTTTATGAATTCTTAGAAAATTTGCTCTCCCCTTAAGAAAAAAAAAAGAGCAGAAGAAAATTCTGCACCAGATTAAAAAGGTGACTAGAAAAACAATAATATGAAGGGGAAGAAAAAGATTTCGGACCAGATTAAAAAGGTGAATAGAAAAACAATAATATGAAGGGGAAGAAAAAGATTTTTAAAAACCACTATAGTATGAAATTGTATATAGGAAATGTAGCAGTAAAACCTGTAGTGAAAAATTATTTTTTAAATGATTTGTGAAATCAAAACCAAAGACCTACTGAATATGAGGGGATGTTATAACAAGCCCTGTGGAGAGTTCTGATGATTAGGCATAATTTTTTTCAGTTGCAATCAGGTAGCTATCAAAGTAAAGATAATTAAGAGAAAATTAAGAGTCCATTTTGTAATGGAGAGGTAATATCTGGGCAGAACAGATGCTTTCGAATCACCTAGACCTGATTTAATTTTGTCCTAGGCACTGGTCGATGATATCTGATTTCTGTCCATGGCAGTGTAACAGACTTCAGAGAAAAAAGATAGTTGAGTAAGGTTTTAAATCCATTTCAGATGGTATTCTCATATGCAGACCGGGGAAACAATCCACAGATTAAGCTATACTCTGGTGCAGGGTGCAGGGTTACTAGCATTCAGAAAGTTTCCAGCAAGAGACCAGCTATTTCTGACTCAGTGTCTGAATGAATGGAGCAATCTAGGGAGATCCTGTGCAAGTCCATCCTAAATCTGATTCATATTTTTATGTGTAGCCTGGGGATGAGATAAGAGAATGGTTTATTAAATCTGCAAGTAACATCAAGCAGGAACAGGACTCAAGTATATTTGAAGTGAAAATGAAACTTAAGCTGCTGGGGATATGATATAAAAAAGTAGAATTCTGCTGTGCAGAGTGAAACACATGGTGCTACCTGTAGGTGGGAGAAATCCACTTCATGTAGAACACAAGAAACAGCTGGTCTTGTACAGACATGCAAAAAGGGATCTAAAGGTTGTTGCTGCTCCATTCTGCATCAGGAAGGCAGCAGCTAAGCCACTGTGTTCAGAGCCTGACACTGCTGGTCCAGGAGGAGCTAGACCAGAGGAAGGATATTGTATACCAGAAAAATGAGCTTGATTGAAAGCCTGGAAAACAGTCAGGGCAGTTGTGGTCAAGAGAAAGAAAAATCTCTCAAAATGAAGGGAACAAACTGTTCATATGGTGAACAGGGAGGGAAGTAAAGGACTGTAGGTTTAATGGGGAAGATTTTAGCAACTCTGTAGGATTTTACTTTTTTTTGGTCTAGAAAGATACTTACATCACTGGAACAAGTTAGACAGCAGCTGACAGGATGTGCATAGTGGTAAATGATCCTGTTCTGGGCCATGGGATGGGCTAAATGACCTTTTGAGGCTTCTCTTCCAGTCCTATGATGACTGCTGCAATGGTGTGACCATGAAATTCAGGTAATTGCAAGTTCCATACTAAATGGCTGGGTTTTATACTCAAAATTTTCAAAGCAACCCTGAAATATGTGATAAATAGAAATACTATTTTGGGAAAAAACTTGGTTTGACATAGTCTTGATTTTCACAGACTATAGCCTGTCTACTAGCACTGCCTTATGTAGACTTTAAAAATATTTCACCAGGTGGTGCTGTTACACATAACCTTCCAAGCCTTACCCTACCACCTGGGCACATGGCAGTCTTGGGAAAGCATCTGTGGATTATGCAAAGGTGTCTGTAGGGGCAGAATTACTTTTAGTCTTTGATATTGCTGTAAGAGTTGTGGAAAGAGGAATTGTCTAGAAGGCTGCTTGGCAGACTTAATTCCAGATTTCATAAAGGATATGATAAGTTCTGTATGTATATGTATATATATACACATGTGTGTGTGTATGTATATTTTATAAATATAACTGCTTTACTGATTTCTCCTTCCTTCAAAATCCTGTATATGACAACAGAAGGATCATACAGCCTCTGAGCAGAATGCTGCTGTCCATGACTGGTGCATATACAGCTGTAATATCTAAACACATGCTCTGAGAATGTATTATGAAAAGCACAATTAAGATTAATTAATTTAGGGGCTATTTTTATTGTACAACAGAACAAAACAAGTGTTCTGTGTTACATGGAATGCAAAGATAAGCCTTATATTTACATTAAACCAAACAAACCTTGGGACACTATAATTCTGTTTTCTATATATAGAAAATGTTTATCTTCATAATGTTCTCTTTTATAAAATGAGGACTTTACAATATATTAATACAGTCAATCTTTTTACATTAAATTAATAATATAGGGTACATATAAACTTTCACTAAAACGATGAAAAAATAAATCATATTGAGTGCTGGCCAAAGCACTCAACTAGATCGTGTTGCTCAGGGCTTTGTCCAGGTGAATGGATGGAGATCCCACAATCTCTCTGTGCAACTTGTTCAAGTGCTTAACACACTTCACATAAAATTGCTTTCCTTGAATCTAATCAGAATCCTCTGTTTTGCCACTTAAGTCAATTACCCCTGTGCAATGCATTCTGCATTTCTGAGAGGAGCCTAGCTCCACTTTCTTTGTGGCATTCTGTTAAGAACTTTCAAAAAGCAGTAAGAAACCCTCTTGACTTCTCATCTTAAGGCTAAACAAACACAGTCTCTCCTAATACTTCATGTGCTCCAGCCCCTAATCAACTCCACTGGACTCACTCTGGTATGCCAACATTGTTGAGATTCAGTTTGTGCTGTTGCTGCTTGTCCCATCCCCATCTATTTCTGAAAAGAATCTGATTCTGATTTTTCTACATACTTTTTTCTGAGAGTTCAAAACAATAAGATGTCTCCTCAGCCTTCTCTTCCCTCAAGGGTGGGAAAAAACCCTACTTCTCTCATCCTTCTCTTGTATCCTACGTGCTGCAGTCCCCTAAGCATTTTGTTGACCCTCCACTGGACTCATGCCAGGGTAGCGATGTCTTTCTTATACTGAGAAGCTGACAAGCAGGTGCAGCAGTCCAGCTGTGAACAGCCCAGAGGGGAAGCATCACCCCCCTTGACCTCCTGGCCACACTCCTGCTAACATAACCTGCTGTGTTGTTGTCCATTCTTGCTGTAGGGGCACATTGTTGAGTCATGTTTATTTTGCATCCTTCTTGTACACTAGGATTCCTCACCCCTTTCCTGCAAAGCTGCTTTCTAGCCATCTGATGACCAGCCTGTACTGCTGTACAGAGTTATTCCACGTAAAAGTGTAGGACCATAAATCTGAATTTATTGAACTTCATGAGCCTCTGGTCAAATTATTTGTCCAGCACATTATGCACCCTCTGAATAGCAGTCCTGTCCTTCAGTGTATTGATCCCCATCTTTTCTAGTCCATATCTTATCAAATTGATTACAAGAATACTGTGTGATACTGTATCAAATGTTTTGCTAAAGTCAAGGTAAATGTCGTGTACTTACTATTCCCTTCCCACAGAATCTGGCATGGTATTACTACATAGTATTAGATATTTCCCCTTGGTAAATCTATGCTGGCTTTTCCCTGTTGTGCTATCACCTTCTTGTCATGCATATGCCTTGCTAGGGCTTCCATGAGGGTTTGCTGCATAGTCTGAAGGTCTGTTGTTACTTGGGTTTGCCTTCCTCATCCTCCTGAAGATGGGTGTGATATTTGTTTTTTTCTGTCCATTTCTGCTCTCCTTTATTTGCCATGGCCTTCCAAGGATAATAAAGCATGGCCTTACAGTGACTATATTCAGCTCCCTCAGGAACCTCAAGTCAAGTCCATCTAATGCTGTGGATTTGTGCATGCAAAACTGACTTGATTGCTTCCTGATTGACTTCTCTAACAATGGATAATGCTGTATTCCCAGAGACTGCCATCAGGCTCAGTGACCCAGGAAGCCAGGTGGCAGAGATTGCTGGTGAAAACTAAGACAATAAAAAGGCATTGGGTACTTTGGCCTTTTGCATGTCTTTGTGTGTTGATGTATATACACAAGTTCTCATTGCTATTCTTTCTGTCCTTTTTTGATTTCAACTACAGCTGAGCTTTGGCTTCCTTAACTCCAACACTGCATTTGTAGTTACCATCTTTATATTCCTTCTGAGTAGTCTGTCCACATTTCTGCTTGTCATTGGGCTCCTTTTGGAGGCTGAGCATGGTCAGGAGGTCCTTCTTGCTGACTTTCTGCATGTGCATAGAATAGTCTGTTGTTCTTTGAGGAGGATATTCTTGAAGAACTATCAGCTGTCCTGAGTTCATTTGCTGTTTAGATCTATTTTCTATGGAATTTTGCCAAACAAATCTCTGAACAAACTGAAATCTATTACCTGCAAGTTTGTGGTTCTGATCTTTCTATTGTTTTGATCAGTTTTCTCAGGATTTTAAATGCCAGGATCTCACAACCAATGCAGACAAAGCTGAACTCAGCCATCAAGCTCTCTGACAAATTCTTCGTTGTTTTTGAGTAATAAGTTATATAGAGCATCTTCCAATATTGCATCTATATTCTAATCCCTGTCTAGGATGGAACTGTTTGGTTTTTCTCCTCTCCTTAATTCCTTGTTAAAGACAGATTAACCTTTAAATTACAGACAGCAAATAAACAGATAGATCAATAAATATTTAATCTGTTTCTCTGTTCCAGATTGAAATAAAAATGATCATAGGATAATAGGATAACTCAGGTTGGAGAGGGCCTCAAGAGGTCATCTCCTGTAGGGTCAAAAGCTGCTGACCACAAAGCAGGATGAGCTATGAGGTCATACCATGTTGCTGAGGAGTTTCTACAGTCTGGTCATGAAAATTTCCAAGGCTGGTGACAGCACATATATGTTTTAGGTGCTCAGATCTAATGCTTGACTGTCCCCATTGTGAACAACTTTTGTCTTATTTCTAGTCTGAACCTGTCTTGACTCAACTTAGGCCTGTTTTTTCTCATCCTCTCACCCGTGTGAACAGCTTGGCTCCATCTTCCTAATAACTTCCTCATCGATGCCATCAGACTGCTGTTAGATTCCCTCAAAGCTCTCTTTTTTCCAGGCTGAACAAGCCCCATTCCCTCAGCTTCCCCTCATATGGCATATGTTTCCTCATTTTACGCAAGCAAGTTTACCACTTTCTAGTCAGTTTGTGGTGTTCTGTGACACCGGGGCCAAGCTTGCCTCATATGTCACTCAGGGAACCTTTAGAACCTGCTTAGAGGTTGGAAATCCTGCTTTGGTAACAGACAGCCTGGGACTGAGTCATTGCACTGATGAATATGGCAATGCCTAAAAACCCTATGGGAACCCAAGCAGATGAATTTAATCTTTGGAATTGGGAAAAACAAAAAGAAAGAATAAAAAGGCAAAGAAGAACAGTATCCTAGCAAAATTTTCAGATCTGAAGAACTAAGAACATTAGGGAAAGCACTCTCATAAAATAGTAAATACAGTAAAATTTTTAAAGGCTTTGTGTCATTTGTCAAGCTAAAGAAGCTTCTTAACTTCTTGAAGATACAAACTAGGCCATTAAAGGCCATAGCATCAGAGTTGGTGTATTTTATCACAAAAAGGAAATGTTACCTTATTCCTTTGGATACAGAGAGAGTAAAATAATATATTCTGTATTTAAATGGCCATGACTGTAGTTTATGACTGCAGTGATTGAAGCCTATCAAATGTTTTAAAACTAATTTCTCATAATATTGCTTAAGTGAGATATAAATAATACAGGTTTTTTGAGCAATGTTTTAGCTCAGGGATGAGTTTTACAGATTTTTCTTTCAATTTATGTGAGCTGTATGACTAAGGACTTTTAAATGAGTATAACTCTTTACCTGTGTGGGTTCGGACACAGTTTATTTTTTTAATTGGTAACTTTTGAGAACTGACTCTTTTGATTGAACAGGATCATGTATTATGATCTCCCTTTTGCTTGAACTCTTCTATATTTACTTCTAAATGATATATATTTGTAGAGAAAGAAGTATTTGGGGATATGCAACAAGCCAAGTTTGTTCTCATATGCAAAGCAGGCTGGAAAAAACAACCTGATCAGGTAGTGCAAAGCGTCAAAGAGGTTTCAAGAATTCAATAGGTTAAGGAGCAGCGGATGGAGAGAAGAGAGAGATTATATCCTCATAGAAGAAAAAGATCCTAAATTTCAAGGTTGAAATGAAACAGCTGTTGAATGGATTTATGAAGTTTGGAAGGTGGAAGAAATTTGTACTTAAAAAAAATCCTGAAACTTTCTTAGGGGTTTTGCAAATGGTATGTCAGTCTGTGCAAAGACAGTGTGGTACTGGATCTACAGCACTCTCTAGGTTGCCTTAACTTTCAACAAAACATCTGACAAATAATCATTCGAGAAAGGCAAATAGCATATCTATAACTGAAAGCATTCTAAAAATATATAGTGGTTTTTTTCATAGAATTGTGTTAATGATAGCTCAAATCTGGAGCTATTA
>NW_008676316.1:19674-24091 GCF_000695815.1 Acanthisitta chloris
AATTCTCACTTGGTTTAGAGCTAACTTTGCCATAAGACCTAGATCCAGCAATAAACACGTGGGAATAATTATCCAACTGAGTAACTGGGAAATATTTGCAAACTTCCAGACAGATGAATCTTACCCCAAAAACTACACTCCTCTTAATTTGTTTGTACTCACGTGGTTGTCTTAATGCCTACTATTTAAATGCACAACAGTTCTGTTTGAGATATCTCTTTTCCCCCCCTCATTTTCTATTATCCTTTTTAGTGGCAAATTTGTAGAACTTATCACTTTCAAATGGTTGTCCTGTCTAGAGTTCCATAAATCAACAACTGAAGTTAATCTACTTAAGAAAAATTGAAAATTGCAGTTTAGTAATCAAAAAATGTGTTGTCAGACCTACAGACAGGTATCCTTTCATGTACTCACATGAGCTACTCCACTTAATTTCTCAGGATTACTCACAGCAATGATATTAAACATGCACATGAGGATGAACAGTATGAGAACTATAGACACCTTCCATTTATATTATCTAAGGTTTCTTACAAATCTTTGGCCTTTTTTTGGTATCCTTATTCAGCAGCTTGTTCATTTGAGAAGTACGTAAAGGAGACAAAGCTTACTTGTTGAGAGTTATATGATTTCTGTAAAATGAAGGAGGACCAACATTAATTCCTAACAAATTGATTCTAATGTATGTTTTTATACTTACAGGGTTACTTCAAGTGTTGCATGTATTCTGGACACTCTGATTTTCATAGTAATGCAGTGAAAATGCACGTTGTTTGCTTGTCTGTGTTGAAGCTGATGAAGGTTTGCTCCAGAGGCTCTATCTAGTCTTGTTATTAAAAGCTGTTCAGCCTAGTGAGGTGAGGGTCACAGTTTCTGAAATAAGCTATGCACACAACAAGTCAACAAAAAATGGAATAATTCATGTCAGTATGACCCAGTCAACAGCTCAATGCCACTGGCTACAATCTACTTAAGAATCCTGGTTTCAGAATGCAAGGGAGGCCATACAAAATGCCTGAGGGCACAAGGGGACCAGGTGTATGGATGCCCAAGTAAGATGGACTCCCCCAAGTGAAGATGGACTTACCCAAGCCTTGTGTCATGGTTTAAGCCCAGCAGCAGCCAAGAACCACACAGCCTCTCACTCACTCCCCCACCAACGGGATGGGGGAGCGAATTAGAAGGGTAAAAGCTACAAAAACTCATGGGTTGAGATAAAGACAGTTTAATAGAGAAAGCAAAAGCTGTACACACAAGCAAAGCAAAACAAGGAATTAATTCACTGCTTCCCAAAGACAGGAGGTGTTCAGCCATCTCCAGGAGAGCAGGGCCCATCACGCGTAACGGTTCCTTGGGAAAACAGGCACCATCACTCCAGATGTCCCCCCTTCCTCCTTCTTCCTCCCACCTTATATACTGAGCATGATGTCATATGGTATGGAATATCCCTTTGGTCAGTTTGGGTCACCTGTCCCAGCTGTGTCTCCTCCCATTCTCCCATGCATTCCCAACTTCCTTGCCAGTGTGGCAGTACGGAAAGCAGCAAAGGCCTTGACTCTGTGTAAGCTCTGCTCAGCAATAACAAAAACATCTCTGCGTTATCAACTCTGTGTTCAGCACAAAACCCAAACATAGCCCCATACTAGCCTCTGTGAAGAAAGTTAACTCTACTTCAGCTCAAACCAGCACACCTTGTCAGCTCTGAGGACACTCTTAAAGCAGGCAGACATCTAGGATGGTAAGTCGACCTCAAACTCTGCCCTGACACTCCTGACTTATGACCAACTCCTAGAAAATCCTTTTATTATTGCAGCCTGATGCAAAACATGCTAGAAAAATCTGAGATAACAACTGCAAGCTCTTCAGGTGATCATATATTTTTCTACTTGCAACTGTTTCACCTACTAGACGAAGGCTGTCAGCTTCCTATTAAGCTTTCTTTTCTTTAAACTAGGAAGTCCCAGCTTGTTCAGCCTTTTCAGATCATATATACAGCCCTTTAGCTTCTTTCCATTTTCATTAATTGCTTTATATCTTTCTGGAAAACGAAGCTTCCCTAATAGGACACAGTACCCCAGCCTTTAAGTTTATACTTTGCTGTTTATAGCCTGTCTGTTTATACTTTCCAGAGTGATGTTTACCTCTTTTCACAATATCCTGGCATTGTTGTGTCACAGTCATCTCATCATCCTCTGTAGTCTCTTACATGTTTTTCTGCATAAATGCTGGAGAGCCATTTCCACTGACCCTGTCATTCTTCATGATGGTTATCATTCCTGCATAGGATGACTTTTCACCACCTTCTGCTGAATTTAATTTATTTCACAGCCTTCTTTAAGTAATTTTGTAATTCTTTTGCCTCTTTAAAAGCTTCACTGAAGTCAAAATAAGCAAAATTTGTAGCTTTTCCTCTGCCCAAATAGAGCAAGAAGTAGTGGACTTCTGCAGAGGAGATTCTGATTAGATATTCAGGGAAGATTTCAACTGCTAAGAACAGCAGAAGAGTGGGATAGAGTGGGTGTAAAATCTTCATTGCTAAAGGTCTTTCAGATCAGGATCGACAGGCATCTGTCAGGAGTGACATAAGTATGAGTACAAAAGCACTTTATGACAGTAATGGAATAGATAAGGTTGCTTCCAGTGATTCTCTGCACAGAGGAAACCAATAATTGTTTTCAGTTGCACAAGACTGCAGAGTAAATTTACCACAGAGCAAGTGAAAGAAGTCTCAATGAAAGAACAAAAGCTACATTTTAATCACGTTTGTTTACGTGGGGTCTTCAAAACTAATTCATAAGGATTTCCAAAGAATCTGTGGCATCAGGTATTTGGAAATATATATTTAGACAGAAGCTGTGGCTTGAAATGCGTTTATACAAAGACAAGGCATCAAAATTATCTTTCATTAAAGGTGATTGCTGTTTACTAATTTTAATTTGACATTTAAAATAATTTATGTCATATTTGAAAGTTTGCTTCCGCTTGTGGAGAAAGACATTGCACACCTATTTGTGCCTGTTTACTCTTCCACACTTCACCTCTAGAGTCTGAGTTTGTGTCTGAGCAGAAGTGGCAGAAAGTGTTAAGACCTGGTGTTAGAATAATAAGTTTTCATAGTGATATTCCCTGGGGAACAAGAGAAAAATAAGTTTAACACTTCACATGATAACTACCATGCAGCAACTAAGATGTGAGTCAAATTCAGCAGGTTGTGTGGAAGGGGAGAATCTTCTGCACTTGGAAGTGCTTCTAGTGCAGTGCTTCATTATTATTTGTTTCTGCAAAACAGCCTTGTGCTTCTGAAAACAGTAATTCAAAACCTGCAAGCCTGTTGCAAGCAAAGTTCCCCCAAGGGATCAAGAAGCCAACCTGTATTTCACAATCACTCATTTCTTCTGTAGACTGTTTTTATTCTAGCGAAAAGGATCCTTTTACAAGGTTAGTTTTTGCAACAATATGAAATGGGCAATGGCAAGCAAGAAGTTTCATAAGAGTAACTGTAAGTAAAAAAATACTATGTTTTTACTAGTTTGGTCATGATAGAATAACTGAAAACATACTGAAATTATTGTAATAATGCAGAAATAAACTGTTGTCTTTGCTTCTTTTTTTCTGGGAACTCACATGCGCAGAGACTTCCATGTAAGTTCTGGAGCAAAGAAACTATAGTGTTGACCAAAGGAATATTGGGTGTAAATTCAAAGCTTTGGGGAAGCACTTTTGTTTCAAAACTTCAGCTTTCTCTAGCAACTACTGTAAATTAAGTCAAATACAATATTGAAACCTGAAACAGTAGGTACAAAATGGAACCTTTACATCTTAAAATTTCTACATAAAGAGAGCTTCATTTTGCTTTGAAATAATTGATTCCCAAACATATGATCGAGATCAGCCAAAAGAATTGCATGCAGTGTTGCTATAGAGGAGCCAAACTGCAAAAGACTGAAAAACTGTACTGAAAATAGATTAGCACACAGAGAGATGTAAGCTTCTAAAATGAACCTAACAGTTTTGAAATTATTTTCTCCTCAGATTATGGGAGATACCAGTGCAACTACCCTGGCTGTATTTAAATCCTTAGGCCATTCTCCTAATGGCAGTGTAATGTTGTTGCATAACATACATTACAAATACATGTACATTTATATGAGCAATTTAGTATAAAAACCAAGAACACTTATCTGAGTTCTGAAGCTAAACTCTGAACAAGTTTGAATGCTGCTTTTTCAAACTATTTGTAAATTCAATCCTATTTGTAAATTGTGCCCTGAAAGTCACTCTTCCCAATCAAATGGAGTGCTGCCATGCATGTGATCTGATGTGGCAAGTCTCAGGGGCTGTTGTTACAAACTGTTGAACTGAACAAATGGCTTTATGTACTAGCAACAACAACAAAACAGTTATACTCCTCTTTCCC
>NW_008676316.1:24101-29809 GCF_000695815.1 Acanthisitta chloris
ACAGCTGCAGGGTCAGGCAACCTCACAGAGGTAGTAACAGCTCAGCTGTTATCTTGCATGTAAGAGGTTAATCTAAAGGAGATCATCTATCTAGATCATCTATCACAAAGAAATCTAACAGGAGAGCAATAGTGTACAATAAATGGCATTTTAAACAGTGTCAAGTAAGCAAAATGACTTTGCAGCAGAGGAGTGTCTGCTAAGCAAAAGAGATACAAGAAATGCAATAACGCAGATGTAAGAAATACCTTGAATTTGTGATCTGAGTAACTAGCTGATATTAAAACTTTGTCTTACAACTGTAACTTCTAAATCCTCCAGATAACTCTGTCATTACACAACATCAAGGGATGAACATCTGGCATGTGACAGCTGTTAGTAAAAGTGCCATACAGAAGCATGAACAATAAAAAAACACACCTCAGTTATCTTAAAATAATGAAGTATCTGTTTTTATAAGACAGTGTTAATCCAGCAATAGAAGGAATTAAAAGTCCAGCAAATGAGTAGATTAGGCTTGAAAAGCAGCAGAGATTAGAACTAAGATCATGCCACCATTGAATTCTTTTTGCAATTTATGCCCACTCTAGAAGTTTCATAAGATAAAAGAAAATGAGTAATAATTAGAAAATGGTATGTAATTTGTTGTATATTATTTCACTAGAAAAACTTATGAGTGCATAGTCATAACTCAGTTATAGCATTAAGGACAAATGAGAAGTAGGATCTGTGTTTCATGAGAGTTTTGCCATTGGTAGTTTCTTCTGCTCCAGAACAGAAAGGAAACAAACAAAAAATGAAGTTACTCTGAAGACTGCATGCAATTCTGGCACCCCTTTGGTTTTATCTATTTACTGGCCGTTGGAAGTAGAGGGCTTCACAAGAGCAGTATTTTGTTGTTGTTGCCTGCATTGAGTGAAGCATGATAGCTCTGACACCATCTCATCCATACAACACACACAGAGCACTCTTCCTTTCCCAATCAATTCCTCATTTTTTTCCAAAGGCAGCCAGCTGCAGTGCTTGAAAGCAGAGACAAGCAAGAATCATCATAGAATTTTTTTCCCTGTAACGCTTTTGGGCATTTTCTTTAGACATGATCTGTTTGTCCCCTTGCATTTCCTTTACATTAGATCTTGCCTGTGAATCAATCACACTCCTTCAATATATATTCCCTATCTTGGGTCTATCAAGAAAACTAATGTTTCCTTTTTAATTAATAACACTTTGCTTCTGGCTCCATTGTGTAGAGTAGCATCTATAACTTCTACTGAACTTTCAGAAATGTGGTGTGTGCATGACATTGTGCTGGTCCTGGTGGGTAGCTTTTGCATTCATTATGTCCACAGGCTTCCTACTGCATGGTTCTTCTTTTGATTAGCTGAAAGAGATAGGGGGCATGTGCTCCCCACCTCTTTTTTTAAAAAGTAATGATAGATAAGCATATGTTGGAGAACACAATTTAGTCTTATGGACTAAGAGGTGGAAAAAACTGGATAACTTACCCCATTGCTCTTGCTGCCAGTTTGAAAAACATCACCATTGGCATTGATGCAAGTCTAGGCTCACCAGATCATACAAAGAATATATTTAGAATGCCTAGTGTTGTGCCAGCAACCAGCAATCAGACACAACATGGGTTCACAAAGTGAAAGTTCCATCTGATATCTTGCTATGATAAGTCTTAGTGAATGAAAGGAAGCCAGTGGATGTAGGTTTTCTGATTTTAAGAAGGCTTTTGATGCTGTCCTTCAAAACATCCTCCTGGACAAGTTGTCTAACTGTGGGATGAGCAGGATCACAGCGTGTGGGTGAAGAACTGGCTGAAGGGCAGGGTTCACAGGATTGTAGTGGATGGGATTACATCTGTCTGACAATGTCACCAGCAGTGTTCCTCAGGGTTCAGTATATTTATGACGTTACATCTGTCTGACAATGCCACCAGCAGCGTTCCTCAGGGTTCAGTATATTTATGACCAATCTGGATGTAGGACTTGAATGCACCTTTAGCACGTTTACTGATGAGACTGAACTGGAAGTTGTCATTGGTTGTCTTCAGGAATAAGATGATTTGCAGAGGGATATAGACAGATTGGAACACTGGGCTATGATAAATGGGTTGAAATTTAACAAGTACAAATGCTTGATTCTGCACCTAGGAGGGAGCTGGAACACTGGGCTATGGTAAATGGGTTGAAATTTAACAAGTACTAATGCTTGATTCTGCACCTAGGAGGGAGTAACAACGGGCACAAATATAAACAGGGAGAGGATTGGCTGGAGAGCAGCCCTGCAGGAAGGGATCTGGGTGTGCTGCTCAGCAGCAGCTCACTGTGGGTCAACAGTGTGTGCCCTGGTAATCCAGAGCCCAAACCCCATCCTGGTGTGCATCACACACAGCATCACCAGCCAGCCAAGAGAGGTGGTTATCCTGCTGTATTTGGCATTGGTGCGGCCTCACCTTAAGTGCTGTGTGCAGTGCTGGGCCCCAACAGTTAAGAAGGATGTGAAGGTCCTAGAATGTACCCAGAGGAAGGCAATAAAACTGGAAGAAATGTCCTGTGAGGAGCAGCTGAGGACTTTGGGCTTGTGTAATTTGAAGAAGGCTGAGGAGTGACCTCATTACTCACTACAGCTCCCTGATGAGGGAAAGGGGAGAGGAGGTGCTGAGCAATTCTCCCTTGGATTCAGTCATAGGACACAGAGGAATGGTTCAAGGCTGTGCCAGGGGAGGTTCAGATGATATTGAAAAGCATTTCTTTACCAAGAGTGTGGTCAGCCACTGGAACAGGCTTCCTAGAGAGTTGGTTGAAGTTCAAAGCCCATCAGTATATAAAAGGCATTTGGACATGCCCTTAATAACATGCTTTAAACCTTTGGTCAACTCTGAAGTGGTCAGGCAGTTGCACTGGATGATTGTTATATGTCCCTTCCAACTGAAATAGCCTGTTCTGTCTTAATCACATCATAATTTCAAGACAGGTAATTACTGGTGACCTTAACTCCAACTAGTTACAGGTACTGAACCATAAGGTTACCTTGGTTAGGTGTTTCTAACAAGACCATTTTTTAAAATAAAAAAATTTTAATAAGTTACTGTGTGAAAGCACAGGCATGTGCCATGCTCCAGATTGATCCTTCCTCTTTTGATTGCCTGTTCCTGTCCCACAGAACTTGTACAAAACACAGAAGTCACATCAGAAAAGTCTTGACTTAAGATGGCTGAGGCATCTCATAGACAAGGAAAAACAACTAGTTTCATAATGATAGATTACATCTCCCTGGATGCTACAGCATAACAGACATTGGCTACAGAGCTAATGTGGTTTTACTTATTAGAGATTATTTCTTCCTAGCATAGCACAGGACAGACTAGAAATCCCTGAGGTGTGAAAGGTAGAAAAGCACAGAATGAAAAAAATTCTCCTATCTAATCTCACTGTCAGTAACATCCTTTTCTTTTTGTCTCCCTTTACCAATAACATAAGATGTTTCCAGTTATGATGGATGAAGAAATCAGAGTACTCTGGAGATTGTGAATGACTTATCTTTGGGTTTTTTACTGTAATTTGTCTGAAGAATGATTTTAGCTGTTTAATAGTAGGGTATTCCTCAGAGAATGGTCAAGTGATTATACAGAGCTAAACACTGCAAAATCCGTCTTTCTGAAATTCAGGAAGCATTTTCCAGCAGAGGCTGTGCTTGCCCAGTGGAGAGCTGGTGCCATATATGTACTTGAGGTAGAAAACCCATCCTTTGAATCCCAAAGATCTCCATCCCCATTCAAAGGTACATATTTCCCAAAAGGCTGTTTGCTTAACCCATACTTCAGTAAATTCAGCCTTTAACTGAGCTGTGCTGTGTTGCTGTAAATGTTCAGTTAATAAGCACTATGGATATGAAATCTCAACATTTTGTTGGAGGAGAATATAAGTGAGACTGCCACATGTAGGGTGAACAGTTTATGTTAGAAAAAAATAGTTTCCTGTTTAAAGGTTCCTCTAGTCTGTAGGCTTCTCCTCTTGTTTCAGATTTTGCTGACTGATAGGTTTTGCTGTAAAATACTTTCTTTTTTATATTGCTTTTGAACATATGCTCACTCTCAAACTAATTTTCAAATTCCATTGAAGAATCTTAGCAGCAAAGGTTGGTGAAACTGTTTTTAATATACTCATTTCACTGATTTTGGAGGAAAACTGTATCTATACTGGTAGTATGAATGTTCATTAAGTAGCTGGGATGAATTAAACTACTGTGAAAGACTGCTAAATTAAATGCATTCAAGTAAAAGGAAGTATTACTCACAGGCTCCAAGCATCTGCCTCAGATGAAATAGGCATCAGACACTGGAAGCAACAGAGCCTTGTTCCACTATGAAAAGAAATTATCTCAAGCCTTTACACTCAAGAAGTTAAATCAATGAACTGGACTGACTGCAGCTAAATAACTGACACACTATAGGACAAACGATGAGATAATGCTGAACAAATAGGGGCAGACTAATAAATGAGCTAATTGTATGCAGCAGTGTGAAGGGGTTGTTTTCATGGACTTGGAAAGGGAAGATTTGTTTAAGGCAGTCAGTGACAAAGATCTATGAGAACTGTGAAGAAACAGCAAAATGTAGAGCATATATTTTCCTCATTTTTTGAAAAGTTTTTGCTTTATTCTATTACAAATAAATAATAACTTGGGAAAATGCCTCTAAAAATGTTGTACTGAGCTGTAACATGCGAATAAACAGAAATAAAGTTGCAGAAATGCTACAAATATGAAATGTCAAAATATGATACAGAACTGTTCTACATCTGTTCTCAACACCAAAAAAAGGTATTCAAGGAAAATACAGAGAAAAGCTTTTAATTAAGAGTATCTTATTAATGGCAAACTAAAGACCTGCCTTCTTACTGGGCACAGGCCTGTCACTGCATTGCATTCTGTGCAGTGGTGTATCACAGACTTTTATTCAAAGATCCTCCTCATTCTGCATCTAGATTTTTCCAAATGTCCTAGCTTTGTGACACAACATCACTTTTTCATTTATTTCTCTTCAAATATTGTCAGGAAATAGAAAAGTTTCTACATATATTAGATGCCATCAGTTTCTGTTTCAGTCACTGATAATTTCCAAATACTAATAAAAGGTTGCGTAGGTGTCCTGTATAAGATACAGTCAAAAACTATCTTTCTTTTCTCTTAATGGTTTCTAAAATGATGTATTGTTTGCCACAACTTCTTCAGCTGTGAAGTTCCACATTTTCAGTCATGATAAACAAAATTAATTTTTAGAGTTTCATGCTTGCAGAGACAAAAAATCTTAGAAGCTAGAAGTCATAATTTCAGAAGGGCTTGGAGGAGAGAGGAAAAAACCCATGGTTTGTATCTTTTCCTCTCATTCTGACAGAATTTTAAACTCAGGCAGAAGAAGTTCTGTGTTTTCGTCCCTTCCTCCTCTCACATTTTTTTCCCTGTGCAACTCAGACATGAGAAATAAAGATGCTCATTATGCACTATTATTTTCAGCTCCATTTGTCTGATCAATCTTTGAAGCGTGATGAGGTGTGGAGAAGAAATTAGTATTTATCTTTCTGGATAAGTTTCAGAAGTTTATTTCTGTGATTCATTATGTATTACATAGAGGCTGAGTGAATGAACAGGGGAATACTTTCAAACAGAATATAAGTGTTGGGCCCAGTTCTCTTTAATAT
>NW_008676317.1:0-3335 GCF_000695815.1 Acanthisitta chloris
ACTTCAGCTCAAACCAGCACATTTACTATGTTTAAGTCTTTCCTCCTTGTTTTCTGCTGCTTGTAAGGGACCTAGTTAGTTCATAAAAGTTGAGAGACTAAACTGACTAATACCAAGACTATTCATTTTATTTATTTTTTTTCCTGAAAATGAGTGTTCTAGGGCTTCTTTCCATCTTCAGTGAGTGTTTCTTGTGGTCAAGTCCACAGCATGCTGGGCAACTTGTTCTGTGATTAATGAAACTAATGAAGTGTGGTTTCTGACAGACTTGTAACATATGCCTCTATACACTGCTTCTCTCCTTGCACAACTTGGGGGCAGATGTGAAGCCTAAGTCCTATTTCTCTTATATTTCAATGCTATATCTGGTTTCTGTTCTCTCCTGGAGCTGGGTCTGATCTGAGCAGCATGCAGCCTTTCCTCCTTGGATACAAATGGAGCTCTTTACTCAACTTCTGAATTTTTAGGAAACCCCTAAGAGTGCAATTCTTCTGTGGGCATTTTTCTCCCCTGTCAGATTTGACCAATTGATTCAGAAATTACAGGGATTTATAACATCTGGCATCCTCACAAGTCTTTTTTTTTCACAGGAAAGCAAGTTAAGAAAGAAAACATTATTTTTTCCTCATGTAAAACAAATGGCATGTTTTCTTTTAAAGGGCCAGTTCACAATGAACTTGCATTCCAGCCTCCTATATCAAATCATCCTGGTGAGTAAAATCTAACATGTTGTGGAAGCTAATAACTTTCTGGTTTGATTATTTTTTTGTATCAAGTACTCTGAAATTTGTGAGATATATATTCAAGAGGGGAGGAAAGGCAGAGAGGAAGCATTTTGTGATTAAGTCTTGTTTTGAATTTGGACATCTCTTGGAATGGTGAGGTAGGCTGTGAACTGATTGTAATTGAGATGCCCAGGTCAAAAATTGCAACCCTCAAACCCACACTGAGCTTGTGTCTACCCTGGAGGTATCAGAACTCTGAATGTCCTTGATCCTAAACTTTGCAGGGTAGCTGTAGTTGTACTTTATACATGCTTAGAAACATCTTGAAGCTTAGGTCATGCCAGAGCTCTCTTGGATCCATAATCTAGTCCACCATTATAGCCAGATGCCCTGAAAGATAGGTATTGTCTGTCTTAGCATTTTGGTGCTAAAGTTCCTCATGGGACCTTTGCAAAGAAGCTTCCTCTTTGCAAGATTCTTCATTAACGGTAACAGTTCATAGAACTAAGGAGGTCTTGTCTTGCGGTACAGGCTAGCTCCATCATAGGTGCAAGGTGATATTCTGGTTTTAACAACAGCAAAGCTGTTGTCTGCATAGGGAGATATGCATAGTTGAAAAGCCTAAAAGTTTAAGCTGTTTATTTGTTGGCCAGTGACTAAATCCGTACCAGAAATAAAAAAAATATTGATAATTGTTGGATGAACTTAACTGTAGCTGAATTGTATTTCATGTTATTTAGTATGTCTCTTCACCCTATTGATTTCATCCTGTCCAGTCCTCAGACATGAGTATTTATTTGAATATAAAAACACTTAAAGGAATTCAGGTACCTTTGTTTATTCTTTTCTAATAAAGCCTGCATAGTTTAAGGCAAGTAAGTGTACTGTTGGGTGCTACTGTTTGTAATGAATGAGTACCACTTACAGCACAGGATGAGCTTTTCTTCCTGTTGGCTTATCAGGCTATTGTGTTTAGGTCCTACTGCACTAAGCATGTCCAGCTGCTTCTTGAACATTTTCGAGGATGATGACTCCACCACCTCCCTGGGTAGCCCATTCCAATGCTTAACCACCCTTTCAGTGAAGAAATATTTCCTAATATTCAGTCTAAACCTCCCCTAGTGCAACTTGAGGCCATTTCCTCTTGTCCTATCACTTGTTACCTGGGGGAGAAGAGTCCTCATTTGTCTATAACCTCCTTTCAGGTAGTTGTAGAGAGCGATAAGGTCTCCGCTGAGCCTCCTTTTCTCCAGGCCAAACAACCCCAGTTACCTCACATGACTTACACTCTAGACCCTTTACCAGCTTCGTTGCCCTTCTCCGAACACACTCCAGCACCTCAATGACTTTCTTGAAGTGAGGGGCCCAGAACTGGACACAGGATTTGTCTATAACCTCCTTTCAGGTAGTTGTAGAGAGCGATAAGGTCTCCGCTGAGCCTCCTTTTCTCCAGGCCAAACAACCCCAGTTACCTCACATGACTTACACTCTAGACCCTTTACCAGCTTCGTTGCCCTTCTCCGAACACACTCCAGCACCTCAATGACTTTCTTGAAGTGAGGGGCCCAGAACTGGACACAGGAGTCAAGGTTGCCTCACCAGTGCCAAGTACAGGGGGACAATCACTGCCCTGGTCCTGCTGGCCACACTATTTTTGATACAAGTCAGGATGCCATTGGTGGTCTTGGCCACCTGGGCATACTGCTGGCTCATTCAGCCAGCTGTCAAACAGCACCCCCAGGTTCTTTTCCACTAGGCAGCTTTCCAACCATTCAACTCTTCCCCAAGCCTGTAGCATTGCATGGGATTGTTTTGACCCAAGTGCAGGACCCAGCACTTTACCTTATTGAACCTCATACAATTGGCCTCAGGCCATTGATCCAGCCTGTCCAGATCCCTCTGCAGAGCCTTCCTAATCTCCAGGAGTTCAACACTCCCACCCAACTCAGTGTCATCTGACTGAAGGTTCACTCAATCCCCACATCCAGATTATCGATAAAGATATTAAACAGGACTGACCCCAATACTGACCCCTACAGTGGGGTGCCACCAATTGGATGCAGCACCATTCACCCCTACTCTCTGTGCCTGGCCATCCAGCCAGTTTTTAACTGAGTGCAGAGAGTGCCCCTGTCCAAGCCATGGGCTGCCAGCTTCTCCAAGAGAATGCTGTGGGAGACAGTACCAAAGGCTTTACTGTAGTCCAGGTAGACTACATCCACAGCCTTTCCCTTTTCCCCTAGACAGGTCACCTGGTCATAAAAGGAGATCTGGCTGGTCTCTTCCAACTACCACCTTTCTTTTGTAGCCAGTTTTTTAAATAGTATTAGTTAAAAGGCCACTTTGTTCTGTTCTCTTGCTTAATGCTTCCTTGTTTTATCCTGTACCTGACTTTGTGTGCAGACAAGATCACTATGTGATCTTTGGGGTTTTTTCCCCCCATTCCCCTACTTTGCAAATCCGGTTTGCTTTGCAGGGAGGATAGAGAAAACTGATTTCACCTAGGATAGGAGGTAGTTACTCATATCTTAAGCCAGATCTGTTTCAAAGATAGTTTCTGCTAGCCTAGCCATGAATAGGCATATATGTATTACTTCTTTATGCTAAAGC
>NW_008676317.1:3388-8734 GCF_000695815.1 Acanthisitta chloris
ACTGTACAAAGATTTGTAAGATCTACAAAAAACCCTAGCACTCTGTTGCATCCCACTCCAACACAGAAGGAAGCATCCAAGATTTGTAGATGCTCATGGTTGAAAAAAGAACGGCAAAAGCCAAAAGGGGTCAAAACCCCCTCAGTTTTATTAGCAAACTACACACTCGGCATGGAAATTGGTATATATTTTGCCTTTATCTTATAATATCAATACTAGAATAAAAATAAAGAAGGGGGAAAAAGAGGAAAATGAAAGGGAAATCAGATAGGAGAGGAAAGGCGATCACCAGTCCTGGGACCAACATTGATCCAGCCAACAGGGTGTCCAGGGTCCTGGGGATGCCACCTGAGCTCTGCAGGTGTACCTTCTTATAGGTAAGTTTTCCCCACCCTGGGATTAGGTTTCTCCCTCTTCCATGTAAATGAGTTAGCATGCACAGTCTGGTCTTCTGGACCTTTCTGGAAATGGGTTAGAGGACTTTGAGGGTCTTTTGGTGGTCTCGATCCCCCCTCTATTGGTCTTGCCCGCTCCTTGACCCTAGTTCTGAGCTTGTGCTGTATGTTGTGTGGTCACCATGGACCTGAACAGGAAAATTAGCTCCAGAAAGGTGCTGCCATACCTTCATACGGCCTGCCTTTCCAGGCACATCCTGTTCTAACTTGACCACTTGAATGGTTATTGGTGTTTGAGGCATAGCAATGCATTAACTCCTTACTGCCTGGGCTTCTACACATTGATGTCTGCTTTAATAAAATAGACAAGCCTATGTTCATTGTAGTATGTAGTATTTTTCTGTGCTAGCAGATGTGTCTTTGTCTCTGAACTTGTTTATGTGAATGTGCATTCTTAGTCTGAATGACAAATGCAGTTGCAGAAGGCTTAATTGATTGTCTGAAATGGGTTTGTTGTGCCTTTCAGTCAGTTAATTGTATATATTATTTAGCTCCAGAATATTGGTGTTCAATTGCATATTTTGAAATGGATGTGCAAGTCGGGGAAACATTTAAGGTCCCTTCAAGCTGTCCAATTGTTACCGTTGATGGATATGTGGATCCTTCTGGAGGAGACCGTTTTTGCCTGGGCCAGCTTTCCAACGTGCATAGAACAGAAGCCATTGAGAGAGCAAGGTATTTTGCAGATCCTAAAAGCTCCAGATGTGTATGGTATTTGATAATATTTTGTTTTGCCTTTAGTGTGTGCCTCCCTTTTGAAATCACAAATATGGTATGTTTCTTTGAACTGAATTAACTTTAACAGAGTATATCTTTCCAGGCCACTCCTGTAATGCATTCAAAATGTGAACTGTGAGACAAAGCCCTTCAGAGCTTTGCAGTACCATGTTGCTTTTCATTACTTTCAAAGGCTGTGCCTTCAAGGATAAAATTAGCAACTCATGACATTTTATGTATGCAAACTGAATATAGAGTGATGTGAGAATAACTGCAATATATACATTTGTCAAAGGAGCAAAGGAAGGTTGATAGAGAGCTAGTTGGATTTTCATTCATTCTCGCCATGCACGTGCTATGGATGTGGAACTGAAGCAATTTTGCAACTTTTTTTTCCCCTCCTTTGAAATGAAAAGGAAGAAAATGATTCCATGTCTCTAGAAATGTTGCATTGTGACAATCAAAATGTTAGATTGCTATAATGTGATCCAAATGAACATAGTTCTACATTAAAATGTGACTTTGTGTATGTACTTAAGTGACTTTCTATACTAGAATACTTGTGGGATTTTACACTTCTGAACAGAACTGAATGTGTTTGGTATCCCAACTCTCTATTGTCAATGAGTGTGGTAGTTGCAACGTGAATATCATTGCTTCTGCATTCTGTTTCCCATAGATTGTTACATGGTATTACATATAGTTTTTTACTTAATAGATTTTGTGTAACTACATACTAACTTACATGTGAGATAATAACTACAATTTCTTGTCCTTGTATGAGTGGAGTGCTGGACATCTGTTTATGGTTTATTTAGCAAAGGTCTGATTTATATTATGTATACACAGGTGCATTGGATGTTTGGTTGTTTTGTTTTGTTTTTTTAAGGTTGCACATAGGTAAAGGGGTGCAGTTGGAGTGCAAAGGAGAAGGTGATGTGTGGGTTAGATGCCTCAGTGATCATGCAGTGTTCGTTCAGAGTTACTACCTGGATAGAGAAGCAGGGCGTGCACCAGGGGATGCAGTTCACAAGATTTACCCAAGTGCATATATAAAGGTTGGTTTGATGTTCCTAGATGAAAATTGTAGGGGAAATAGAGTATATTTGGGTCTTGTAAATGTTATGGAAGGTATGAGGCACTGAAATAATGTAACTTGGCTTTAAAAAACCCTAAAAATTTCCATTTGACAAGTCACTAAAGATGACTTTTTAAAATGACTAAACTGAAAGTGTCACCTAGATACTATGAAAGTAACTAATTTTGTATTTTGTCACAAGCAGTCTCGATAGCAGTTTTTTGTATTTTTAGCCTTACAGGTTTAAATTAATTGCTACTATAATTTTTAGCATAGGTTATCTGTTTCTTTGCTTTCTCACTCCAGAACAAGAAAAGTTGGGAAAGTATGTATAAATGCGGTAGAAGTGTAAAGTGTGTGTTAGTGTTATGAATGTCAAGTGATTCAGAGGCCACAGAATGTTGCATGGAAACAAATTACTTACTTAGATATGCCTCTGCCAGACTCAAAACCTTATTTAGGACAAGTCACACTTGTATAAATGCATTTTTGAATTGGAGATAAACTGCTTGAAGTTTGTGGTGATTCTTTACTTTTTTTAATCCTCAATTTTGCAGGCAGGTTGTGTAATGAAGGTGAAAGAAACCCTACTAACCTTTATGCAAGATTTGTAGTATGAAAACAGAGTTCCTGTGTATATATATTAGTGCTAAGCCCAATCACAAAGATATAAAATACCATAAACCCGAAACCTAGATGCTGAAACTTCAGACCTGTCAATTATTGGTATTTCTCTTAAATAGACTAACACATTTCAGTAAAACAGTGAAGAATAAAGTCTGACAAAGTTAAGAAGGACTTGTTGGCATCCATTTTTATTTATATGCCACTTTTCTGGAAATCCTGGGACTTAAATGTTGGGATTTTATCAGCCACAGTATCCTTCAGACTTTGATCTTGCAGTCAGTTCCACACATGGTACTGCTTTAGCCTGCTCAGTTCAGACAGGTTCTGTTATTGCCAGTGGCGGTAATGTCATATGAGAAGAGTCTCTAAGAATCAGCTTTAATGGATTATTTCTGTTAGAAATTAAATTAGTCAGGGAAGGTTTGCTTTTATCCAAGTGTATGGTGAGACTATAGAAGTTGCTTTGGGAGAGCAGAGAGGTCCAGATTATTTGGGATGGGAGTTGAGGAATTATTTTCTTTCTTGATTTTTGCTAAGTTTAAATAGTTCAATGGTTTTATTTTTTTTAAAGGTGTTTGATTTACGCCAGTGTCATCGTCAGATGCAACAGCAGGCTGCCACTGCCCAAGCTGCTGCTGCTGCTCAAGCTGCAGCAGTAGCAGGAAACATCCCTGGACCAGGATCAGTAGGTGGAATAGCCCCAGCCATTAGTAAGTACATTAACCACTTGGTTTCCTTTTTTCCTTACCTGAAAACAAATAACACAGCTCTCCCTCACAGCAGCATCCACCCACTCACTGCCCCTGCAGCAGTACAAATGGACTTGGAATGAGGTAGCAGGATTGGGGTGACGTGGGGCTGGGGTGGCATCATGGTAAGTCTATATTCATTGACTTTGTACCTGCTCCACACACCGTCTTTCACTCTGTAGTCTTCAGGGAATGTTGGATATGGAAGTGACTGCTTATTGTACTGCAAGAAATGTTGCAGTACAACAGAAAGCATGTTATATACAAGGTTAAATAGCATAACTTTATTATTTTAAACAGAGGTACTTTTGACTGCTTACACCTAAGCTTTTCTTTGAGATCCAAGCTCATAAAAATGTTACTCAAAACAATAGGGATTACTGGGCAACAGTCCTTGACTAGGTTTAGGAAAACTTAAGATTCTTGAAGAGGAAGAAGAGAGCGAGATAGGAAAAAAAAAAGAGAGGAAAAGCACTAAGTTATTCTGGGCTGGAGTTTTCATAATTACTAAATTCTAGATTCTTGAAATGGTACCGAAGTACTTTTAAAAGTGTAAGTACTTACATGTCTCAGGCTGCTTTGTGTGTCATAGTGTTTTCTGGATTCCTTGTATTGCCATGTGGCTCTTTCCAACTATCCTACAAATTGCTGAAGGCATTTTTTAGGAAATGTATTTAACTTTTTTCTTAGCCATATTTGCAATTCGAAGTTTGCCAGCTGTATTCATCTTTTTGTTTTATTATGTGTAAGTAGTGTCACTTGTTAATCCAGCTTCCTGCAGGTGGTCAGTCTGAATTCCTATGCTAAAAATGCAGCATTTGGCAAACCTCAAGAATAAGTGTATTTTTACTTCAAAATAAGGATTATATGCATTGTTATTAGGTAAGGCATTGGGTTTCATTCCACCTGCTTTATTATAGAGTTTTATATTTCAGCACCCTTTCAAGATTACAGAATGATAAAAAAATTAATTGTAAGAAATGCAAATTAATTGCTGCATTCATTATAGCAGAGATCTAGAAATATGGATTGGCCTTGGCTGTGGTGAGAGGGAACTGTATGTGAAGCAAGAGTCAAGCAAACAGGAATGGCTAAACAAAGATGATAAAAGAACATGTCTGAACACTTACTTGAAACCTCTCCTGTTTAGGTTTGTCAGCTGCTGCTGGAATTGGTGTAGATGACCTTCGCCGCTTATGCATACTCAGGATGAGTTTTGTAAAAGGTTGGGGACCTGATTACCCAAGACAGAGCATCAAAGAGACACCATGCTGGATTGAAATTCACTTACACCGTGCCCTGCAGCTTCTAGATGAAGTACTTCATACCATGCCTATTGCAGACCCACAACCTTTAGACTGAGGAGATCCCTCTGCTGCACTGCTGCAGGACATTATATTGTGAGGATGGTGGACTGTAAAATACAGTTCTGTTTATAACCTGAAGATATATTTTACTTTTGTTTGCTTAATCTTCTAAAACCAGGTTTTAAAAATGTGTTTGCCGCCTTGCTCTTAGCAGAAAGAAACTAAACATGCAGAGTTTGGATTTAAGTTATTTTCAGAACTCAATTGTCATAATACAGGGCTTAAAGTGAAAGGTAAATAAATGCCTTATAGCGACTTTACAGTATTGGATTTGTTCCCTTTGAAACTTTCCTTCTCTATTACGGCATCTTGGTGATAAGTCTCACAGGAGCCTTTTGTATGCAGAATATATA
>NW_008676318.1:0-3495 GCF_000695815.1 Acanthisitta chloris
CGCGTCGCGCCGACCGCCGGACACAGCCCGCAGCGGCCCCCGGGACACCCGGGACACCCGGGACACCCGCCCCGCTCCCTGCGGAAAGATGTGCTCTGTGCTGCGCCTTGGGGAAACAAGGGGGTGTGCCGCATGCCGGAGAGTTGCTCTCCGTATGTAAGAGACCGACGCGCTTAATTTCCCGGCGCTGAGCAGGAACTTTCGGGTTTCCTCTGAATAAAGATATTCTCTTGATTTGTTGATGGATTTTCATGTAGGATTCTTCCTGAGACTAAGTGGAAGGCTTTCACGTGTAGGTGGGCATTAACATAGGGTCATGCAGTGGAATAGGAGGTATGCATATATACGTTGTAAGTCTTACTGCCTCCAGCATCCCTTTTCATAATCTGCCATGTCTTTGTGGCAGTGTCAATAAATCATATTCCATCCTCCCACAAAAAATCCTTTGCTGTCCAGTATTTGTGCTGCTTGTGGTTCAGAAAACATGCCTCTTTTGTTTTCAGAAGGGTTCTTCCTTGCAAGATTGGAGCACGTATCCTTTCTCTTCCGTTTCTTCCAATTTCCTCCACAAACCTTTGTTTTCTTTCTGTGAAAGAACCTGTTTCTTTTCACCAGTTCTGGTTTAGGCTTGCAGGGATGTCTAGACTACATATCTCGTAGCCAGTGCACCGAAGAAGAGGCTCAGCTGCAGAATGTATTTATTTTCTATAGCTTCTCTCGCTTCCCTCCTGACTGGATGACGTGATCGCAGCATCTCAACCCTTGCTGGGAAGAGAGAGAGAATGTGCTGAGAGAGCATGACCTAGTGAAGTTGTCCCTGCCATTACTTCACAGATCGCTAAGAAATGATTCACCAACAATGAAAGGATGGGCACCTTCTCTGAGTGTGCTAAAAATTTTCATCAGTTGGCGCAGAGACAGTCCACTTAAGTTTGTGGACGGATGTATATTTCTGCTGCTGATGTTCTGAAAGTGTGATACGTAAAATGGAGCCCAGCACAGCACCTAGCTCTGCGCTTTGTGGCAACTGCCAAATTCCTCACTGCGCATTTCATTTCACCCCTTTGCAAAACACTGCTGGTGTACTCAGCAGTGGCCAAGACCCCAGTCTTAGTGTGGTACCAGTCTCCTGGAGCTCAGGTGTTTACAGGTGAGCTAAAGTAACACACTGAAGATAACCTCCAGTGGCTTAGTGAGACCTTGAGGTGGAAATGAAACACACTAGTGAGCCTTGGTGCAGCAGGGCTCTGGTGAGAGGGGTGACCTCAGCGCAGTGGCATAAGTTCTATCTCTTCTCCTCATCTTCCTTATCTCATCTAGGGTCAGGATTTGGTTAATGGAACTTTACATTTTGTTGCACCCATATTGTGCATTGCCTGTGGGTGTTTGAGAGAAGCCAAAGAGTTGTCATCCTGAGAATAAAAAGTTGCTGTTCTTCCGTGGAGAGTTTTAGCACACTGGAGGGCAGTTCATTGTGCTTATAATGCAGTTTGTTACATAAAGAGGCATTTGCACCCTTGATTTAGAGGTCTGATGTAATTGTTACGGTATGCTATGTCATACCTACTTAGCTGTGCCCTTTAATATGTTTGGACAATAATGAAATAGCCGTAATTTAATGACCCCTGAGGTGCTGTGCCTAGGCATGAGCGATCTGATCACAACAGTCCCTAAATGAATTGCTGCAGACTGTGGGTTAAGAAGTCCTTTGCTGCTAGATGTTTTTCCAGAAGCATGTGTTTCCTTTCAGCCTGAGTCGTGCCCCTTTCTGTATGAGTTACCATTTGCAAAACCGTATACCTGGATTCATAAGAGGAGACATTTGCTGTGTGTACTGACACCAGGGTGGGCTCTGGTCCTTCTGGCTCTGGCACTGTGCTTGCAGAACAGCTATCTGAGCTGTGGAAATTGCTAGAAATATCTAACCACAGAAAGGAGTGGGGGAGGCCCATTGCAGACTCTGCTGGGCTGTTTCAGCTATAACCTCACAATGTGGCATGCCATTCACATGTGTTGGAGACAGGTTTGTTTTCTTAAAGTGGTCGGAAGACATCAAAAAGAATTCATCTTGTGAGGACTTTATGATGGTGGCTTTCAGAAAGTCACCTCTTGGTTACTAACATCTCTACAAAATCACTAGGTACTGACAGCTTATAATGCAGCTGGAGCTTCTGTGAGACCTGAAATCTGATCACCTATGGTGGGACAAATGACAATTAGTTTAAGCAAGGAAAATAAAAGCTCGGATAGTAGTGTGTATAAATTGTGGGTCACTCCAAAGGCCTGAGTTCCTTACAGATATTTTGCCTATAGCACAGGCAGTGACTGTGCTGAGAACTGATCTGATATAACCTCTGGCTCACAGCCAGAGAAAAAAACCCAGCCCTTGGCTTTATTAGGGTTCCTGAAGAGGCATTTCTGCCTGCATGAGACTTGTAGCTGAACTCAAGCCTTACCTAGGAAGGGTTAGGGGGTGTTGCAGTTAATACACACATGAATAACAGATAGAAATTTAGGAAGGTGTAATAGGGGTTCTAGGACTTTCCAAGGACCTTTCTAAACTGAATTATCTGATGAGCTGAATGTTTTGGTTTTGTGCTGCCTTAAACTCCAGGTGTGTACTATATGGAGAAATAAAAATATGCATGTGCTGATATGTAGAATTGTTTCCCAAGACTCGAGGATGCTTGTTTTGGTCCATCTGGATTTATTCAGTTGTTCAAACACATGTTTAATTGCCCTTGAAAGTCAGCCTTAAGCATGCTTAAAAGCTAAGCATGTTTTTGCAGAGAAGGGCATGTTTTTGCTGAAAAGACAAAGAGGATAAATTCAGGGTATGTGGGCTCAGTGGTGGAAAACCCTTGATGATATTTAGTGATGCAAAGTACCTCCAGAGAAAGCATGGAAATGAGCAATGTTTTGTGAAATCACTACATGGCTTCTCCCTCCCCGAACACATATATGCACATGCTAAGGCAGAGCATGGGTGGGTCTTGGCGTGTTTAGAGCTGGTGCTTTTTCTTCCATTCCTTTGCTTCATGTACAGGTGTGCTTATTAGCAGCAGTTCTGTGCTGCATCCCAGCTAGTAAGAAAAAACAGCACGAGACTGATTTCCATAGGGTGGAGCTGATTTAGAGGATTGGTGCTGGAAAACAGAGGTGGTTTGAGCCGTCTGCCTTCTCTCAGAGAAAAAAGCTTTTATTTCATGGGTAGGTTTAATCACAGGTTATGCTACTAAACTATAGGAGGGTGTTTTAGAGGGAGATTCAATGTGACATTTGTAATTGCTTTCTAGGTATTGGAGGAAAGGACTGATGTATCCATGGGGTTAATTTGGATTGCTGTGGCCACATGGGTTACTGTACTAGCTGTTAAGAAGATTTGAGGTCTTGATTGACCCATTTTACTTTAACACTAATTGTTTGCTGTTGTATTAAGGAGAAAAGATGAGCTAATGCTGTTGCTCCTTATGGTTTTACACTCACTGCTGTATT
>NW_008676318.1:3523-4882 GCF_000695815.1 Acanthisitta chloris
TTGTTCCTTTGTCTTGACTGGGGAGGTGGCAGGGAGCCCGTCACAGTCATCAAAATGATAACAAGACAACAGCTTCAGAGTGTTGGTGTTTGCACTCAGTATCTTGCATCTTTGTTAGGGTGCCAGTTTGAAAGGAATTACAGTGCAAAGGTGAGGCTTGGGCAACCTCAGTAATACAAAAATTGATCAAATATCTTTGTTTTCTGTAGTCTGTGAGACAGATTAGTGCTGGTTGATATGCTTGACTGATGTGCTGACGTACTGCTTTTCTTTTAGCATTTTTAAAATGTGTTTTTCTAATTTTCTGAGGTGTAATAGGTATTTGTTACTTTTAGTACGTGCTGTCTGTCTACCTTCCAGGTAAAATATATATATATGCATATCTGTACATTCATTAGGAAGACAATGACCCTATTACAAGTAGGAGTGTTAAGTGGAGGAAATCAGTATAACTGTGCTGAATTCATTGAATCTGCACCTGACTTGCACCATCTGGAAAAAGACAATGCAACTTTCAGCAGGGGTATTGAAAATCTGGGGTACTGGTCCCCTTCAGGGAAATTATCAGCTTATACTTGTGAATTCTTAAGTTATGGTAGGTAGAATTAAGCCCCTCTAGTGAATTCTGCTCCTTCATTTAGAATTGGCACTCATGGGCATGGGGATCTGAGGAATATTTTTTGTCTCGTGTTGGCCCCTGGCAAGAAGTGGGAAGATTTCTTTGTGCTAGCACTTGCTAGTACTTCTGTTAGCCATAATGCAGCTAGATTGTGTAGCTTCCAGTAAGTCCTGTGTGTGAAAAGTTACTTTTATCTTTATGAAACTTGAATTTTGTCCCCTGAAGGAGTTTTAAACTAAATTTTAATAGCTCTTTGCAAAATTAGCTGTATTCAAATTGTATGCAACCTCTGGATAAACAACACAAAAAACTGTCTAACAAACTGAACCCCGTAGTCCAATCATGTCAGCTAACTTGGCTGCATTTAATTATAGGACCTATTGATTCAAATAATCCTATGTTTTCCTTTTGGTTTTTTTCTGGAGAGAACGATAGGGACTGGTTTCTGGATTAAAACTAGGAACTGTCAGCTCTGTTTTTAGGAACACAGATTGTCTCCTAGAAGACCTGCTTCACTGTGCAAATCTTGCCACTTTTTTTGGGGATTCTGATCTTGGACAAATGAAATTATGAAATATTTCAAAATGAGAGCACAGAGTAGGAATATTATGGAGGTTCTGAGCAGCTAGGGATATGCTTTAGAAAACTCCAGCCGTGGTCCAACTTTGATCCAGAAATGAACAGTAGAAAGTGCTGTGGACAATCAAAAGTGGCTTGTGTGCTTTACTGCTGGGCCAGAA
>NW_008676318.1:4964-8685 GCF_000695815.1 Acanthisitta chloris
TGCCCAGAGGAACCTCATCTGGGTTGGAGGTACAGCTAAGTCCTTCTCTTTTTGTTCTCCTCACTTTGTGTAGAAGGTATCTGTATAACTTGTTAAGCCGGGGCAGGCAATTGCAAGGTGCCAGACATTGAGTGCAAGGACACCCTTATCTCTGGGAAAGCTTCTGAGCTTTTGACTGGGGGGGGCTGTGAGGGAAGCCTCTTCTCTGTGTTTGCTGTGCAATGGGATTGAAGAGCGTGTTCAAAATCCTTCCACTTTAAGGAGGGTTCAGGTCTGGATTTGAATTCTGGTTAGCTGGAAATCTGGTTAGCTTGTTTTAGCTAACCAGCTCTTTTCGTGCCAAGTTACTCTGTTTTCCTGAGCAGCCTTTCTGTGACCGCCAGGTCTGAGCAGAGAGACCTGATCCCCTCGCGGGGACTTTGGCCAGCCCCAGCCGAGGCTGTGTGCTGCCATTAGTGAGTTGCAGTGCCAACAGCTAACGCTGCGAATGTGAACATGCGTCCACTGTCCCCTGGCTGGTTGTTGGACAAAGAGACCCCACAGCCTTTCTCAAGTCCCTGCCCCGTTCTTGCAGCTGCTTTCACGTGATCCGGTAAGGTATGCTTGGGCATCCATTCCTCTTCTGGCCATGTGGTATTGCTCAGACAGCAATGCTGCTACCTTTGTTTGAGCTACTGTGGCTGGGGCTTGATTAACAGCAGCTGTACGTTCACCTGCAGGGTGTCTGTCGCTGACAGTCCCTGTCTGCTGGTGCCTGATGTGCTTTTTGGGGTGTCTGGCTGCTCTTTGGAGGTGGTGTCTCAGGGTGTGCCCTGCCTGTTTGCTGTTCATGTGTGTAGGCATCGCTCTGCTTCCCTTGAGTATGCTGAAAGTAATACTGGCTTTTATTTCCCTCAGCAATTAGCAAACGTTCAAAAAGGCTGAGGAAAAAAAATCCAAGGGCTCAAAAAGGAGAGATGCAGGAGTGGAGTTGAATGATTTGGAACAGAGAAGGAGAACAGAACTCGCTCAAGGGGTGGTCTAGGTGATTTGGCAATCATATCCCATCCTGCTTGTCAACCTGTAGCTTGGGGTGGGAGGGAATCAGGGATGGAGCCAGGTGTGATGGCCCTAAGCTGCTTCCCCACCTGTTGAATCACCCTGCCCTCATCCTTCAGTGCTCCCCTGCACCTGTATTAGAAAATACACGGTGTGGGGAGGTAGCTGCAAGAACAGGAGGGAGTTTTCTGAAATAAGAGTCAGCTCCTCCAGGTTTGTGCCAGAGTTAGTGATTTGCACTGATTCAGTCAGGGCAGACTTTGGGCCGAAGGATGCTCTTCATAGACTGTCAGCATGCTCAGAATGCACCTGGGAATCAGTGTCTGTGTTGCCAGGGGTCCAGGGCAGACCTGGCATTTACGGTTGTGGCTAAGTGTGTCTGGAAGGAAAGCCGCAAAGTAGTTTTTGTCCCCATCCCCTGTCTTTTGTAACATGATTGATTTGATGTCATACAAAGAAAACCTCCCCCAGGAAGAAGCACATAAATCAGGAGGAAGGAAGCTGTATATTTCTTTTGGGTTAGGGAGATAAAATATGTATATTTCCTGAAGTAGTAAATGGAAAGTTGGCAAACATGAGAGAGTAATTAAAAAAAAAAAAAGGACAGAAAAGCAAACAAACCTCTCTGTGGAGGGGGGTGGAGGGGGGAACAGTTAATAACATGATTCATTCCAAAGAGCAAGGGATAGAGTGTGGTAAATAAGAGCTTTCATTCCACGTTGTTCTGCAAAATTAAGCTTTTCAGGGTATAGAGAGCTGGTTGTGCTTCTGAATAAGACTTAGCACTGGGTAATACAAAATGCTTAGATTCAATATTTTGCTATCTGTTACAGCATAAAATAAATTTATGTCTAAACTTTGAATAAAAGGCATTTTGTAATATGACAAATTGATATCTGTAATTTTATATTCCACCGTTTGCCAAAAGTAGCAGCAGTGATTTATAGGTAATACTTAAAATCCTTTAGTTTAGTTCATTTTAAATGGCATTCTACTAGTGTTGCTTAAAACATTGTCAGTATTTTGAATGCAGTATTAAAAATACTTGTAAATATGAATAGTTGAGAACCTTTTTGTGGAATGCATTTTGGAAAAAATGAAGGCACTTAGAATGACCTTGACTACAAAACTCTTTCTGTGGGCAGAAAAAGCTAAATTCAGTTAGGCTTTGGTTTGGTTTGTTTTTTACCTTCACTTGTTTTGGTCCACTATACACTTGCAGCATCACTGTTAGCAATAAATGGAATTAATAACATGTTGCAAAGTTGTAATTGATAGTTACAGGCACTCGGAAGTTAGAACCACATTTTCTCGTTTCACTATATTTGTATATTGATGCTTCAGATGCCAGAGTGGTTGTGTGCTTGTTCAGATGGTAACACTGCTATGGGGATGCCAGCACTGACCTGCATTACTCCCTGTGATTGCCAACAGGCACAGTCAATCAGGCCTTTCCCACCAGCCACCTCTGCAGCCTGTGAGTCCTGTTACAGACTGTTTTTTGGGTTCCAGTGCTTGAGGTGCAGCAGCAGTTATGGGGGTTTTCCATTCTTTGGTTCATCTGGACCAAGTTGTCTTTGAAGTTCTTATCACCAGCTTGGGCTCTGAGACACTGGTGGTGAGTAAGTAGTATCTGCTGAAACAATGGCCTTGTGCTTTGCTTTGAAATCTCTTGACAAACTTGATTGTACTTGTTGTCTTGTAGCACAAATGGATATGTACACTGCTACTTAGGAGAGTAGTCCTTTATCGTATGTATGCTGACGATGACAAAATTTAATTGGTGGAAGGTGTGTACCTTTCTGAGCCAGCAGGTAAAAATGCTACTGTCTGTTTTAGGGCAGATACTCCTTTTTGGGGTGGGGTCATGAATTTTCTGTTTTATGCCTGTGATGGGGACAGAGCAACATGGTCGATGTTGCAAGCTGTGCTTAAAGTAACTTGTTTACACTTTGAATGAAGTGTTTTAGGACTGAATTCTTTTACCACCTATTACAAGCAGGAAGAGTGAATAAGTACCTGGAAAAAAATATTGGGCAAACCTAATTCGTTCCATACTTCAGGATATAAAGCCATGCTTACTACTAGGATCAGAAAGCAGTATTTCCTTGAAGACAAGGTATTGCAAAAGTTGGTATTATGGGTATTAGTCTGAAATTATTGTCTGGTCAGCACCAGGTGATTTGTTTTGCTCTTACTGCTCTGCCATTCTGAGGTGAATTTCAGTTCTGAGGTTTCAGTCATTTGGAACTTCTGAGTTATTTTTGTTTCTAATATGTTTTATATACTGATAGAAGTTGCAAGGTTTTTCTAAAGAGGCTGAAGTTTTCTTCTGCATTTGAAGTTAGTGCAAGATCAGCCTCTGTGACACTACTTATTCCAGTGTGCAGTGGCGTAAGTGATTTGTCTATGTCCTGGGATGGACAAGGGAATAAATATTTTAGCTGTAGTGTGGTTTTGTGTTTTTTGTGGCATTGTTTTGGTGGTTTTTTTCTTGTTGGCCTGGGGGAGAGGGAAGGTAAGTGAAAAATGAGTTTTTCTCCAGTGAGGGAGTGGTCTCTGCACACATTAAAAAGGAAGACAAAAAAAAGAGGTCAGAGGCATATGTTCTGTTTTAATTTGAATAACTAGCTGTGTGGACTTGTTTCAGCTGTAACTGGTTAGTTTCAGGGCTGACAGAACA
>NW_008676318.1:8704-30990 GCF_000695815.1 Acanthisitta chloris
GCAACTGTTGAACAACAAATATAAAGAAGCCGCTATCTCCTTCTATTCACCTCTTTCCTCCATCCAAGCACGATATAAACCTAACTTTCTTTAGTATTCTGTTCCCCTCATGCCTTAGCAGTTGGCAAGTCTGGTGTATTTACTGTTTGCTCTACTGCCCTTACCTGCAGGCAAGGCTTGATCTAGATTGAAGTGTAATCCTCCTAGATTAGTAAACAAGCCCTGCCCCATGCCTGTGTCACTAAGCAGATGAGTAGCTCTTTGAAGAATGTTTTGAGGCTTGTGAAAATAATGTTCAGCAGAAACTTGCATGTTAAAAGATATTAAAATATGCAAATACTCAAATGAACAAGCAAGTGTGCCTTGAGAATAAAGATGCTGCATCTCTCATCATTTGTTAATATTTCCCTTTTTGTGATGCAGCTGAACTTGAAAATGCTTCACAACTGGCAGTGGTACTGGGCAATTTCCCCTTCCACTGTAGGCCTGGCTGCATTTAAGTATTTATCTCTTTCAATTTGTTGCTTTTCAGTTTAATCCCTTGTTTTGTATTGAAACATAGCTCTGGGCTGAGCTCCACTTAACTCAGAAGCTCACTATATAGATGAAACCATGGTAATACAAAGTGTGATATTCTTCTTCTGGATCTTGTTTTGAAATGAAGTGTTGCTCATTTTCTGAGGAGCTTACAGGAGTCTGGGACTGTGGGCAAGACAGCTGTGGGCTGGACAGTGCATGTGAACTGTCATGTGAACTATCATCATGATAGTGGTGAGAGTCTCTGGCATGTCCATCACAGGTGTGCTGATGGTTTTGGCTTTCACTTGTCCCGTTTGCTTAGGTCTTGATCCACAGTAGAACCAGATACGCTCTTCTTGGCTTGGAAATGTGGAGATTTGCTGGGCAAATTTCAGCCTTGTCTTTGCAAAATTGTTCTCTCTGTATCTACCAATAAATTGATCAGGGCCTGACATATCCCCATAGGCAATGTAGGCCTATGGTGCCTACAGACCATAGGCTGGGACAGCCTGTGGGCAGTGGCTTTGTGGGCATTTGATTCTCAAGCCCAGCAAAGCAGGTTCCTGGCTGCCGGGGCAGAGTAGGAATTTTTGCCCTGTGTGTCTGATGAGCAGCAGTGGCTTCTGTTTCTTAACCTGCTAATTCCCAAGGACAGTGGGAGCACCAGCCTGACTCTCTGGAGCTTCTCAGCACAGACGCCCTTTCTGTACGCTAGGAGCAACCACAAGGGCTTTTCTCTGCTGTAAACATGAGTATTCCCTACCCTGCTTGAGAAATACTGAGACAAATTTTCTATGCTTGTCCACTGACCCTGGTACTTGTACATAACCAGTCTGAAATTGTTCCTGAGAACTGACTACTGCAAGTGCCCAAGTACATGTTTTTTGCCTTCAGCCTGAAATGTGAGATGCTTTATGCAAACCAAATCTTAGCATGATAGTGGGAACCAGGCACAGCCCTCCAGTTTGGTAGTCTGGGATGTAGTCTTTTGGTAGCCAAGGCTTATCTCAGCTGGCGCTGTAGGGTGCTGTGCCTGTTTGCTCCTGTGGTGCCTGACCCTGTGGGAAGCCAACTCAGTAAGCTGTGCCAGGGCAATGCCAGTGCTGTGCAAAAATTGCTTACTTTCTACCAGTCCAGCTCTCTAAATTGCTCCAGAGCACTGGTGCAGGAGAGGGACAGGAATGTGTGCCTGAGAGGTGGAAGGCCTTTGCTTGTCTGAAAGATGGAGATTTTAAGAAAGTTAATATTTAATTTCAAAAATAAAGATCACAGGATCTAACCTCCCTGACAGGTTGTGTTGATCCCTAAAAGAAATCAAATTACACTGTTTGTGAACCTTGCCTCGTACATTTTAAATCACCTGTTTTTTATGTAGATGGTACTGTTCTAAAAAACTGCTCTTACCTATTAAGTTTTTTTTTTTTGATTGTGAGTGAAGGATACAAGACACTTGGCTCCCTTCCTATTAACAGTCAGAAATACTCTTGGTGCAGCCTTTTGCTGGTAGTCACAGGGAGATATGTATGGTAATAAATATCCCTTTAGGCTTTCTGCTGCAGGCTCTGAACTTTGCTATGCTGCAGCTGACTTGTTGGCGATAAAGCCCTGCCTGTATCTTTAATGAAGGACTGTCCTGAGGTAGAAATTGCCTTCCTTGGAATTAGGGGAGGAGGAGGGATGTGTGTTGTGAAGAAAAGCTAAGCCAGGAAACACCTGGCAACCAGATGGCCCCTAGCATGCTGCATCATACCCACACCTTCATTAAGGATTGCTTTGGCTGTCTCTGGGTAATAGATTTAGAGGTTTGGGGTCACAAAGAATTAGAAAATTGTAGCCAGTTGCAATTAAACATGAGTTATTTTTAGAGGACAAAGAACTGAGCTGAAAGCTGAATTAGAGCTACTTGAAATGTATAGGGCTCAAATACTATGGGTGATATTCTCTAGGTGTGTGACAAAAGAGCCTGTGCACTCCAGTCAGAGCCACAAAGCAGCCCAGGGTGGTGGCAGGTGGGCTGGAGACAGCAGAGCTGGGAGCAGTGGCTGTAATGTACAACTGGCACTATTCTGCTTCCCCAGGGCAGCTGCTGTTGTGTGCTTCTCTCTGAATATTTATGTGTGCAACCGATAAGGGTTGCTCAGTAGTAGAATAGGACTGTGTGGTTTGTGCTGTGATTTATACGAGCCTGGCTCAGTATCTCACACTAATGTTTTACCTGTATTTAGTTTTGGTTTGTATTTCCCCTGCAGTGTGCCTTCAATCCATAAAGGGCAAACTCCAAAGGTGTTTTAATTTTCAAGTGAACTGTGAGAATATCAGTAGGGAAACAGAAATCTGGGAAGAACAGTACACAAATCCTTTCTGGGTTGATGACTAGTCAGGAACTCAGGCCAGCCCTGTGTGGGTGCACAGAAATGAGGGAGTGGAAACTGCTCTCCCTCCTACATGCCCTATACTCCTCTGTGAGCGGGTAAAAGAGGCACGGCAGTCCTGAGGTGCGTGGGTAGGTTCTGGCTGTCTCACAGCTGCACTAGGAGATGCCTCTTCTTGAGGGAGTTGTTCTGTGAATCAGTGGCTCAGATCTCCCAACTGTTGCTGAATCCAGGACTGATTGATAGCGTCTTGCAGTGCTCACCTGCTCACTGCCCTGCTTTGAAAGGTCTTTAGCTGCACCGTGGGGATAACAAGTGAGGAGGAAACTTTGCTTGTCCAGGGCTGTGTAAAATTGGATTGTCTTCATTACAAACACTTCAGAGCATCTGCAGGAACCTTGGATATGTTGTTCATTACTTTCTCTCTCATGACATTGATGGAATAATAAAAGCATTGCTGGCTTTTATCCTGTGTGTTCTTTGAGCAACTTCTTTGCAGGGAGTATATCTCATCACTTTCATATTAAAATGTTGATAAGCACAACTCGAAAACACTTTTCATTAAAACATCAATTTAATTACTTGTTAGCATTGATATCAAAGCCTATTGTGAATGTAATGGAGTGAGTTCTGAGGAATCCACCTCAAAAAAACATGTTTTAAATATCACTTTGGTTTCGAAGGCTCCTGTCTCTGGTGTTGGTTCTGCAGCTGAGGTCCTTGTTAGTTATGAGCGAACTTGCATTATGCAATGCAAGTGTTTGACTTTTATTAAAGACAAGCCAGTGATACCCTAGCACATGATATGGGGCAGCCACATGAATATGGAACAACTCTGTCTTGAAAGGGTGGATCAAGTTGTTCAGTAAGTCTTTTCATTTTCTAATCTCTCTGAATCTGAAAGGCTATATGGTATTTTTTTGTTTTACCCTCGAGAGAGGAAAGATAAATCTTCTCAGTTCTTGACAGCTACTGCCCCAGGTTAGGCAGCCCTTACACTAACAGTTTGTTACCCAGAGAGGCTAGAATATCCTTTTGCTGTGCATTGGTGGTGTCTTCAACCAGCGTAAAACCCTACAGCAGCAACTTGGAAAGAAAAGCAAGGGGAGCGTGCCTGAAGGATTTACTGTGCTGCTCTTGGTTTTCCCCTGAGAAGGGCCCAGCTGTCTTGAAGCTGAATTTAAAATGTAAATCCTGAAATTGGCATAATTAGAGTACTTCCTTTAGACAATGTCTGGTGCAGGCAGCTTCAGTTTTTGGGAGTGTGTGTGGTTTTTTCAGTGAAGAAGTGTTTCAGCAGTGAATGAGGGAGGGGACAATGAACAGTTGCGTGCTGTTTTGGTGCTCTCCAGCTTGGGAAAGTTGGGACAAAGAGCACAAGTTCTTTTTCTGCACCAGTCCTGCTGCTAATGGTATGTAAACCTGATGAACACTTGCACTTCTAAATGTACAGAATTGCTACTCCACTAATATATTGGTACTAAATTGAGCAGAAGGTGCTGGGATGGATCCTGCTGTATGTTGTGTGGCATTTTGCAGAGCTGGGATGGAGAACTCCTGTGATGTCTCATCTTGGGGGAGCTGCCGTGGGCCTGACAAAGTATTGAAGACTTCTGTGAATTGGGTTGCAAGGTGGTTTACCTTTGCTGGGAATCTTTATTTTGTCCCTGCTGGGCTTGGGTTAGTCCTTGAAAGAAGCATGTTTTGCAGAAACACTGAAAGTGCTAACCCAGGTGCAATAACCTCATTTTTGTCAGGAAATTTGAGTTAGTCCTAACACTGTGTGGAAGTTGCTGGAGACCTGGGTATGTATGAAGCAGTAGGGAGAATTTGAGCTGAGTTTTGGTTGGAATGGGCTTGGGGAAGCAGGCTGGGACTCATTCCCAGCGGGAAGCTGAGTGGCTGTGGTATTTGTTGTTCTTCTGTATTGGGGTTTTGGCACCTGCTTTCATACTAAATCAGCTGTTGAGAATGTTGTGTGTCTATGTAAAGGTGCTTAGAGCTCTTTGTGTGTGTGACGGCTTTGGCATATTTGCCTGATAGATGTTTACCTTCTCTTTCTTTTTTCTTTGTTATGTTCTTTTGTTATTTTTTTTCCAAGAAGACTTGTGGTATAAGGTAGGGGATATAAATGACAGAATAGTTTCAAGACTCTAAACTTACACCCATTTAATAGTAGTAATTACTGTTTATAATATTACTTTTCCTAGGGAATGCAGTGAAGTACTCGACCTTATTGAGGTAAATGTGATACAGACATTCATGATCAAAAGAATTCTTAAAATGGTCTTGAGTTTTATGGCTGAGGCCAGCCTACAGTTTCAGACCAGAAAAAGCCCCTTTCAGCCTAGCTTTTTATAACAGTGGGATCAAGTGATGTTTTGTGTGATTTTAGTCATGGTCCTGTACACTTATGTTTAGTTTTGGTGGCTCAGATACATGAATAATATTATAGCAGTGCTTTAAAATAGTGGTTTTTTCACATTGTCTAGCTTAACACATTAACTAGTGAGGCAGAAAGCAAAGCTGATGTTTGATTTCCTTTTTCCATACTAAAAAAGCCATAGATCAATTTTGGCTTTGCCATTTAGATTTTTTTTTTATGGTGACTACTGGTGAAACCATGCTGTTAGTCAGATGGAAAAGTGCATCTTTATAAAATGTCATTTAAGATACTGGAAAATGCATGTCTGGGCTTATGCTGTCACTTATTCTAAGCAAATAGCTTTGATACTTTCTGCAGTCTCCTGAAGTCGTATAATGGTTGGCTTTAAATCTTGTATTTCTGAATCTTGAGCTATGCTATGACTCAGGGATTTAATTATTTTTTTCCATTTGGGGAAGAGACTGAAATAGAGATGACTTTCTACAATGCCCAATCCTGCACCTGACAGAATTTTGTACTGAATTACTACATTTATGTGAAAGTTTTAAACCAGCTCAGTCCTTTACTATAGAATTATCCCTGTTTCATAATGCCATCTGTTACTTACCAAAAATTCTTCAGGAAATTTTTTTTTCCACCCCACAAAGCCCTAAGGATGTTAAATTTTCTTACAGAGCTGATTTGCATCCCTGTGAAGTTCCCCAAGACTTTTCCATACTGATCAGCCTAGGTGCCTTTTACTCATTTTCAGTAGGTTTTCCATTGTGCATCCTTACACTTAATGCATCTGCATATCTATGTGTGCACATATATGACTCCACTGAGCTGGATGGAACTTATACAAATACTACTGAAGTCTAAGACTTGGACCGTGTCAAACAGAAATAGTGTCAACAACAGGCACATTACTACATGAGAGCTGTCACCTGAACAGTTTCCAAGGGAAATATGTTTCACCTACAATCAGTGCTACTTCATTCAGTTTTGTACTGGTGCACATGAATGAATAAATCCTTCTGCTTACCACATTTAGGTGCCAGAGCAATAGTTCCTCCACATGGAGAAAAACTGTAAATGGGAAGCTTTTCCTATGACAGTAATGGCTTACAGAATAAGAACAATGTAGTACTGTATCAAAGGAAATAAATGTAAAAGAACATAGTTGGATAATCTATCAAACACAGTGTGTGTTTAATAAAGTATATGTGATCTCTGTCAGTTCATTGGAAAACTCTAAAATACGAAGAATGACAGAATAAACTGTGCATGTGTGCTGAAATATGAACATTCATATTATAACAACCTTTACAATCAACTGACAAGAAAAGAGCTATTGAATAATCTTACTCATTTCCTGTTTTACCCTATTTGCCATGCTGAGATGATTTATATGTGCATGTTGATAAGTATGCCCCTAATTCCTTTTCTCTCAGTTGCTTGGTAGAGTTATTGGTTGTACAAATCCTAACTGTGAGAACCTAAAAAGTAGGGTTTGTTTGTTGCTCTGCAAGGAGAAAGGTCTGTGATCTGTTTCCCATTGCAGTTATAAGCTGATTGTTGAGAGGCTGATGTCGGCTTCAGTTGTGAGTCTAAGCTTCTTGATTGCCAGTGGGACTGTTCTTAAGTAATGGAGCTGTTGTGGAGGACTTTACTGGGGCCCTAGATAGCAGATCTGGTCTTCAATTTCAGTGTGAATTCAGTAGGAGAGCAGGAATAAAGGACATAAAATTGATGATGTGTGATCTAGAGCCAGTTTGATTCAATGAGAAGAACTGTGTATTATTAATTAGCGTCTTCCATTGAAAGACTTTCAGAAGGCAGATTGAGTGCTGTGGGAGTACCCATAATCATCACTAATACAATCTTTGACTCTACTGAGACATTCTTTACCTACAATCCTCAGAAAAATTAAAGAATGTTTTATTTTCAGTTGGTAAAGTAGTACAGCATCCATTTTATTGCAAGCCTGTAGCTTTTGTTTATTCTCTACAAAGCTTTGGGAAGGGTGATAGTAATTTGGATGAGATTGTTTGTGATTTTTCCATACTATTTTAGACTGCCCTACAAGTGAGCAGCATGGAGATCTTGCTAAGGATTGTGGCTTAATTGCAGATGTATGGGGATTTATGAAGGGATTCCTTGGGGACCAAGGGCAGTGTGTAAAAAAATCAGTAGCCTGTCAGCTCTACATCATTTTCTTAAAGGGAGAAAGTGCAGATTGTTCAGTGCTGTTTGTTAATTATTGTATATAACTTGCATGGTGACCTTTGGGGAGGATAAGGGAGGTTTCCTACCTGTTTGGGCCATGAATACAAGCAGGCAAGTTCATCTAAAAATGTAAGGATGTGAATATGCATGCACAGAGGTAAACATTCATGTGTTTTTTCCCCACTGTATTCACTGAAGTAGCAGGGAGAGAGATTGGTTTGTGCTGGGTCAGAAATGGCAGTGTTGCGAAGATAACATTTCTAGTCACCCTTACTTTATATGGTATTTTATGGACTTGATAGTACAATGATTTAGCCCAGACTGTAATCTCTGGAAATCTTATTATGAGAATTATTTTTCAGTAAAACAGCTAGCAGGCTTTGTGAATCTTGGTGTGTCAATGGAAGGTCACCAAACAGGATTTGCTCTTTAGGTGTAAGTGAAATCTGTGCCTGAATTACTACTTATTGGCCATTTGATAATTTTTAGTTATCGCATCAAAGTTGAATTTTGGCATTTTCCAGTCAAAGACAAAATCTGGCTTTGAGTGGTTTTTTCCAGTTGTGACTGAGGCCCTAGTCCTTTAGGAAAAACCAGGTATCTGTGACCTCAACACATGCATGTGAGGTCCCAGTCTGTTCATTAGGGATAAGGAGTCTGTGCTTGTAGGCTATGTTGCAGGATTAGCACCTCAAGTGTGATTATGTGCTTACCATCATGATTATTCTCTTTTCTGCCCTTCAAACAGTACACACCCTGCTGTGGTGCTGTCCTTAGACCTGTCAAGCCTTTGGGGCAAAATTCATCCTTTGCTCAGAACAGCCTATGTTAGGAGAATATCTGTGGGTATAAATTTCAGAACTGTAGGTGTATTAGCAAGAAGGCATGTTTCAATCTGCTCTTGGGGATTTGGCTAGCCTTAATGTGCAGTAAGCTCAGGGGTGCTCCTAAATATGCAGGAAGATCTATGTTGATGCCAAAGGATCCAGAGAGGGATCCAAAAAGGAAAGGCATGCTCCAACTGAGCATTTTGTCTGTGTTCCCTGATCCTGGACTCCTGTGTTACTTCCAGGGCAGGTGTTTGTGTGTGGCTGTTTCATCGGACTGACAGTTGCTAGCGAATGCTTATGGAAATGGCAGCCGCCCCCTCTGCCCAGCCTCCCTAACTAGTGTGGGCAGGCAGGGGAGTGCTGCCTCTTGGGAGAAACAGCACTTCATGGTCCCTCTGTCCTGCCAGAATCTCGGTGATTTAGTTAGTAGCTTCATGGCTGTGAGCTCAAGAGTATTACTTTTGGTGCCCTAACACTCTTCAGCTGCACTGCTGATAGCACCGTGCACTGTCCAGGTAACCATACAGACATCCTGATTCATAAATGTACATATCATAACCATTAAGCCCATGAGCCAGCTCAAATCAGCAGCTGAATTTGGGCCAGACTTATTAGGGGAACCAACAAGTCTCTCTTTGAGCACAGGGCACACAGAGGAGAAAAGGGCAGGTCTTAAATCAGTGTGTAGTTTAATTGTTTTTATTTTCTCAGGGGCCCTGAAGCAATGTAATGCAGGTTTTTCAAAGCTGACATCACAAAATACTGGGACATGCTGCCAAGTCCGTGTGGGTGGAGAAAAAAGGAGGTGTTCTTGATTCTTATAAACACTTGTGCTTCTGTTCTCAAGGAAGAAAAAAGGAACAAACTTTCCCGATGATTCTCTGAGAATGTAAATGCCACATGAGCATTTTGGCTAACAGCAGAAATGGCATTTCCTGTGCTGTCTTCATTGCTCAATTGTCTTGTCCTAGTTACATAAGTTGTATTTTATCAACTGAAGCATATGCATAGAAAACCAGTTGGAGAACTTTTCGAGTCATTCATCACTTCCTCACAATCTCCAGCAGAATTACTCAGTTGCTCTGAAAAGAGTATTCAGGTATTCTGCATGAAAGCATTGAAGTTGCATCCTTTTATCTGTAAATTAAATATTTTCTTGCCTTATATTTGATGATATTTAGGTGGAAAACCTAAAAATTAGCACAAAATCCATCATTTTCCATAGAAACAAATCTTAAAAGCTTTTAGCAATTATGCTACTTTTTGTTAGTGGGAGGACTGTTGGGCTAAACTCATCCTTGTAGTGATTGGAGAGAAATTAACTTTCACACTTATATTTACACCTTCTGTGATGAGGGATGCTTCTCACCAGTTTACACAAATCATTTGCTTTACAGCACTGTAATACCAGCGCAATATAATGTTTTATTTATGTAACCAAATCTAAAGAAGATGCTTTTCATCAAGAGTTTCTATGTATAGGAAATTAATTATGACAGTTGTATATAAATATTGTTAAGTTCATTTTGAGTTCCTTAAAAGAGCATGGACAGTTGCTTCTTGAGTATTTGGCAGTGCACAGTGTGACCTGGGAATGGAGACTCTCTAGAGGCTGTTCAGTTTGAGTTGTAGCAGAAGAGACTTAGAAGCACTTGGACTCTTAGCACTGTTTGGTTGCTCTCCTTTTATTCATTGGTAAGAACTTGTGTTCTTGCTGTGGTGATACAAGGTAGCCCTCTAAAGATGCTGCGTATTTTGTATTAATCTTGTTATCAAGTGGAGTCTCCATTAGAAGAGAGCTTTGCTGTTCCGGAGCTCTGAAATGTTGCAGGGCTAGGGCAACATTTTTTGAGGTAGCAATGACCAACTCAGTTCCTGGTGAGCAAAGGAAGGGGATGTGGGAAGGAAACAAAAAATCTAGCCCCAAATGGAGCAGAGGACGTGGTGTTTAGAATAGCCCCAAAGGGTTTGGGCGTGTGAATCTGGGAGGATCATCTTGCATGGCACGTCTCTGTTTATGAGAGCAAAGATTTGAATTGCATAGGGACTTCAGTGAATTGGAATGTGAATGGAGGAACACACTTGGGTTTGCCTCTTTCTGCAAGTCTGACCTGAATGTGCTTGCAGGTGGAAGCTGTTAGCTGTGGGGATGATGATCCCAGCAGGGAAAACAGCTTGCTCCACTAATCATTGGGGCAGGTAGTGACTGCTAAATCTTGTTTGCTTTAATTGGCCTAGTAGTGCCTTTGAATCAGTGGCACTAGGGTGAATAATGTACTCAAGATTTGTCCTGGTATCTTCATCGTAGGCCATGGGTCTTACAATGTAAGCCGTTAAATTACTGTAGATGAAACACCAGAGAGATTGGTCTTGGAGTCCCTTGGGGACTGTGGAATTGCAAATTAACTCTTCACAATTTACTTAATCAGAGCATGTATTTATTTTTTCAGGAAACATTCTCTTGTGAGAAAAGTTCATGAAGCAGTTAATTGGACCTGAGGTACAGCTGGGGCTCCCAGCTTCCTTCTGAGAGTTGCAAGCTCCTTTTGTGCTGTTCTTTGTCAGCTCTCTGTGATGTACTGATATGTAAGGACTTCACATTGAACCTCCATCAGGGGCAGATGGGCCCAAAACTCCTCAGCACTCTTTCTGGAGGAAAACTGAATAAAATACTAGCTTCAAATTCTTAACCAGAAGTCTTGGAAAATAGACTTAACACGACACAAAAATGCTCATGGGTCAGAATGACTGTGCTGACACAGTGCTTGGTAGATAATGTGGTTTTCTCCCAGTTTCCAACGTGGTCTTTGTTCTTCCCACTATAATTAATGCTGCAAGAGACAGTTTTGTTAGTGTTACTTTTCTTTCAAAACAAACATTTCTACTGTTTTCAAATAGTGCAATGTTTGACAGTCCATTGAGTCTGGACTACAGTTTGTATGGTTTAGATTGTAGAACAGCTTTTGAGCATGGTGTCTTTCCTGCTAGTCTGAAAAATCTGGGTCCTCAGAGGAATTGAGGACAAAGAAAATAAGTACAAATGATTCACAGATCAATCTGTGAATTGATCTGTTGCCTTCTGTGTGCTTGCAGGTATGGATGAAGTGGCCAGAACTTGTAAGGTTGGTATTTTCAAAAGGATCTGAGTGAAATGTGGTGGGAATTGGGATGCACACAAATCCTGAGTTTCTTTGTGCACAGTCCCATTAAATTGCATGCAGCCCCTGGGGGCTTGCTGCTGCCTGTGCAGTGTGTTTCCTTGTATGGAATGCAGAGTGAAATGTTTCCCTTCTGAGCAGCTCAGCGTCTGGGTGGGTGACTGCACAGATTGGTGTGGGGTGGACAGTCAGGCTTCCCAGGTGCCACCTGGCTGGGGTCTCTGTGTCTGCAGCTGGCTCCAAGTTGTCCCTGAGGACTTGTTGGCATATCCATGGCAATGGAAGCACCATTGGGGCTGGTGGCCTAATTCCTTCCATGCAGTCTAATAGATAAAGGCCTTTAGGTCTTGACTACGGGGACAAGGTCTCTCCTAAAAGGTCTGTCACTATTTCAGCTCATGAGTTGGAATGAGGAAAAAAGCTTTAGTGGTCATAGTTAAGTTTTAATTTTAACAGAGAGGAAGAGAACATGTGAACTTGTTGCTCAGTTCACTTTTCGTAATGCTCATTAAATTTATCTTCAGTGCATTTTCATTGTGTTCAGATTATCTAATCAACTTGCAATTACTCCTTTTTCTCTCCCATTTCTCATGTCTGCCATCACCATGAAAATAAGCATTCTATAGCAATAGGTTTTGCTGCTCAAAAAGCAGTTTAATAGAATTTGATTTAGTGTCTAAAAATAGAAAAGCCCTGGCTTGTCTCCTGGATCAGGTGTCTATAGTGGTGAAGACCACCTGTCACAGGAGTCTTTTGTTTTGTTCTTGGGGACAAGTATTTTTCTGACAAAGAAGGACATGCAACTTTAGGAAATCAGGAGTTGTACCTACTTTAACATCTGATGCCAATCTAAAAAATGATCTGAGTGTGGTCACATGTCAGAATATTATTTTTTCTGTAGTTGAGGCTGTATTTCCATCACAAGGACCTTCAGTTTCTTTAGGGATTACAGGATAATACTAACTGGGTAATTAAAAAGAAAAAAATTTGTTATTGGAAGTTGACTTCAGATGTATTCTCCTGTGTAGATTTCTTTAACCATACCATAAATAAATTGTTATATTTAGATTCTACCAGATAAAAAAATTCCTAGCAGTCTGTCATCTGGGGTTGGATCTCTGTGGTGAGAACTGCTGTCTCAAAAGGGGAAATCCAATTTTGCTGTTGCCACTTGAAATCTTACTTTTAAAAACTGCCTGGTTTTGGTTTTTAAAATGTGCTTAACCTGCCTGTAGTGGCAAACAATCTCAGTGTCTACAAATCCTAGGTCTTACTGGAAGTGTTGGGAAATGGGGTGCCTGGGTGCTGTTGGTAAGTCCTAGCATGCACCTGTCTGTCCCTCTGGAGAGAGTTACATCTAAGGTTGTGTCCTTGCATGCCACTGGCTGTTAGTGAGAGCTGGCTTCTTCCTCATGCTGGCGTGCTGTGACAGTGCCGTGTGGATGCACATTTGTGGCTACAGATCCTGATCCTGCAGCGCACTCTGTAGAGAGCCATTCTGGTTCCTCTGCAGTCCTTTGAAGGGAGCAGTTTGGGAAGCTGTGCCTCTGCTGTGACTCTGCACATGGGCTGACCCTCCATTCCACCTTCTTCCTGTGCCTTGAGGAGAACCCATGCACACAACCTGAGTGGTCTCCAGGAAGTTATTCCAGTGCCCTTTCTGTCTTTGAGTGGTTTGTTTGGTAAACTAGCAATAGTGTCTGGCATATTGAGTGTGCAGTTTCCTGAAGGAAAAACATATTAATTTAATATGAAGAGTTAATTTAGGTGTTTCTGTTTTGAAGATGAATTTTTGCACTGTTCTGGCAGCTGGATGGTATAGTCCTGGATGCACAGAGAAACAGGAATAGTGCAGAAAAGCAGGAAACTTGGAGCTTCTTGAGTGCTGCATTTGAGGTGACTCCAGCCTGGCACTTTGAGGTGGAGTTGCTGAAACAATCTTCTGCAAATAACAGATCTCAGTGTTTGTTTTGCTGTTTCAGTAATAAGTCATTTGTGAATCATTGTTTTCATTATTCATCAAGCCTCAAAGATGGAGAAATATTTAATGAATTCATGCACTAATGTTTTTCCATGAGTAACTGTATCAGTTACTGGAGGGTGAGCATCCATTTCACTTTGAGGTGTGTGACCATTCAGTCCTTAACATCTTTGCTGATGTTGCCACTGAAGGGGTTAGCTGCATGGATAATGGATCTTGTGACCTGGATTTCTGTCCATCAGCAGCTGGGTTGCACCATCATGGAATTTCATATAGACCATTTGCATGAGGGTTGGGTGGAGCAGCAGAGTGAGGCCCAAGGAAGAGTAGGACACCTAGGCAATGCTGTGGTACCTTCCAAAATAGTACTTTTTTGTTTGCCCTCTTCTTGGAGCACTTGTGCTTGTGGCAGAGGTTAATGCTTCAGCCACTGATGGCCATTCCTGGTTAAACCACGTGTTGTAGGCTCCCTCTTCCAGTTCGATGAACTGAGTTACTGTGCAGTAGTAATTCTGTGCAAATTTATCTTGGCTCAGCAAAATCCTGTGAGTGGCTGGATTGACAGCTTGTGGGGAGGCAGCCCAAGTAGGACACAGTGTGTTTATGATGCCTGGGGAGTAGTGATTGGAGAGCTACCCATGTGTTTTCTTTTGGAGGCAGGACAGGAAGGCCAGCTTTGTGTTTGTTTTTGGCTTTTTACATCTTTCTTGCAATCTCTATTTAGAGCAAGTGTTTGCATTTCAGCCTTTGGAGCTACTTGTGGTCCAAGCCACTAGCAGCACCTGCAGGCAGACACCTCAGCTAATACTTGGTCCCTCTTCAGTTATGTGGCAATTTGGGAAGGGAGATTAAAAGACTTGGGAGAACTGATGGAGATGAGTGGGTGAACAACATGGAATGGTCCAACCTATATTTGTTGAAAGGTGTGGTTCCCTGTATTGTAGACAGAGCACTTTGAGGGTTGTGCCCTTGCTGGCCAGGATTGCATGTGCCAGGTGACAGTCAAAGGCATTCTCTGCTGCCATTGACCAGTGGTGTTTCACAACTGGATGGGTCATTTAACTTCCTGCTGGCAGGTTAGAAATTTTTCCTGTATCTTTTCTTGTTACTAGGCAGTCTTCTCTGCAGGCTTGCCCCTCTGCAGTAGATGAGATGTTTGCTGGCAGCAACTGCATGTTCATGTGTGCAGGCTTGAGTGGTTGTCCTGAAAAATCTGGTACAGGCAGATAGGGTTCTTAGGCTTCACTGTCTGACCAAATGATGCCAGTGATTTGTTAAAGATGTTGTGGCTGCTTAACAACCTGCTTTATTTTTTAAAAGGTTGCAGCCACTTGAAGTGAGGGATCAGAAATATCTGAAATGTGTTCCTCTTCCAGACTTTTATTTAGCTAAACAGATCACATGACTAGACCAACCTCTCCAGCTGTTTAGATGCTCTTGCTGCACATAGACTGAAGTTTGTTTTCAGAACCTGATGAGGGTATTGCCTTTTATTCAGGCTCAGCTTTCTTAGGGAAGCTTTATTATGTTTTCTGCTTGGGAGTCCCACCACTGGGAGCTCGAGTGGTTGCTCCCTTCTGTCTGAGGATTCTGTCCTTAGCAGGAAGTGCGGATAGGCCTGAATGACATGTGTCCCACTGCGGTTCTGGGAAATTCCACAACAGTGCTATCATGTGTCATTGGGAGCTATTGTGCTGTTCCCTGGTAGGATTTAGCTCTAAGCTGGAGCTTGTACCCATAAAACACATGCTTTTGTTGATATGTAATACACTGCATCAGGGTGTGTGCAGGTGTGCTTTCAAGACGGAGGAGAAGCAGTGAATCTCCGCAACACTCCACAATGGGAGCAAAGGTCTCCCTGCAAAGTGAGTTAAGAGCAAAGGTTTGACAAAGTAAATCAGATTTTTTGGTGAGTATCTTTTACTTGTCTTTGGGAGTGCCACGCTGCAGTTTCTGTAGAAAGCAGAATTTTAGTGCTTTAATGTCTCAGTTGCACACAAATACATTGTTTTTAGCTGAAACATGGTACAGCCCACCCTTCACACAGGTAAGCTCTGGAATAATCACAGCTGAGTGTGAGAGCTCAAAACTAGAACACATGTCCAGTTTGAGGTTGTCCAGTGTAAAAACAACATTGTTATGTCCTGGAACAAATACAGTGGAGGACCACTAGGGTGATTAAGGGGGACAATGAGGTATGGGGAGAGACAGAGAGAAATGTTTTTCTTCCACCTGGATGAGGGGAAGCTATGGGTGAGTCTCAATGCTGCCTTTAGCTACCATATGGGTAGGAAGGGTATAGAAAAGGTGCTGACAAACTTTTCTTGAAGTACATGATGAGAGGATCAAGGCAAAGGATACAAGTTGCAACCAGGTAGATACAGGGAAAGCTTTTGTATTGTGAGCATAGTCAAACACTGTGACACAGACTGTAGAGGGTTGTGGACTCTTCAGTCCTGGTGGTATTTTGAAGCTCAGCTGGCTGAGGTCTGGGTGAACTGCTTGGGATAGGTGCTTGGACAAGAGACCTCCAGAGGCCCTTCCAACCTGTGTCATTCTGTGATTCCATTTCTGTGTGAAGACTATGGCCTCTTGAATGGAAACTGATGGGCAAGATCAGATGTGCTTGAGGGTAGTCAGCTCTGGTGTGACTTGTGCAGCCACAGGTTTGAGTTCTAGCATTGACTTTGAGTGCTACAGAGAGAGTAAAGCTGTACTGGTTTTGCTGAAGTAAGAGGGCACAGAGGCCCAAATGGGGCAACAGACGAGAGTAGCAAAGATAGGAAGATGCAGGTTTTGTTTCTGACGCCTGACAGTTCAGCTGCTGAACAACCACAGTGTCCATGTCATGGCCAAAATAACTGATTCTGCACAGCAGCTATTCTCTCTGTGACAGAACATGTGCACTGCTGGCAGGTTGCTTTTTTCCTCTTCTGGCTAGACTATGGGTGACAAATGTTTTTTTACCAAGACCAAGCTGCTGGTGGCTGTTGTAACTTGTGCCAAAGTTAAATGTCTTTTGCCTGGTTAAGGCTGACTTTTGTGAGGTCGCACATGAAAAGTGCATGAGCCTGGGAGAAAAACAGAGGAGCAATACAGGCTTCTGGTTTGTGGCTCAGCACAGTCTTGGGAATCTGCTATGGAAATGCTTAGACTAAAAAACGCCTGTCTTGAAAGGTTCAAAGCATGCTTCAGCAGCTCTTAAAAAGTGCTTGAGCTAAACAGCACCTTTCATTTGTAGCTACTATCAGCATATTATGAAGATTTATTGGTTTCACTGTGGTCTCTTCATTCCAGTGCATTACTGCACTTGGGCCCTCTGACAGCTCTGAGCTGTGTGCAGTATCCCTTAGCAAATGAACATGGCATGGGAGCACATAACATGACATTTGTGTGACCATCACTCTAACAGAGCAGAAATCTCACTGACCCCTGAAATTTTGTCTGGTAGGTTCTGACTTGACAAAATTACTCTGCATAATTTCTCTGGTGCTGTTCTGCGCTTTCTTTTTTACATATTGCAGTTTGAGACATGTCTATGGGCTGTTATCAGGCACTGTAATGCCACAGCTGTCTGTGCTCCTGTGTCCATTTATGGCTTCTGAAGACTTGAAACTGGCAGGCATGGGTGTTAAAATGACCCAGTTCACAGGGGCTGTCTGTGAGGTTCAGCCCTATACATGCGGACCTTGGAGCCTCCTGGTATCACAGCAGACCCTGTGTGGTCTGCACTGAAAGCTTCACAGGGACTGCAAAATGGGGTTTGAGGAATCTGCCATAGCATATTTCCTGAATAAATTGTATTGCTTCTCTGTATTGGGGAAGGATCAGAGTGATAATTCTCAAGAAACATTTGTTTCCCATCCTTCTTGGTCAATGAGAAAGGGAGATGGAGTAGGAGATCTCAAGTTTTTTTTCAGGGTCTTCTCAAAAGCAACATTGCCTGTAGGCAGTGTGTTTCAGCCAGGACCCCTTTAATTTTCTTAGTAATTGTATACTCTTTGGGAGTAAAATGTTTGTTTGTTTCTACTGTCCCAGTGTTATTACTGCACAGTAAAGATTGATACATCTTCTGCATTTGTGTTTTAGTGGATGGATCACACACAAAGACAAATAAGTGTTCAAGAAGCAAACCAAACCCAGCCAAATCAACAAAAAAAAATGAACAAAACATCTGTGTCTGGGTAGAGATGTTTAATTAGTTCTCCCCTGTGGTCTCTTTCTTACTCTGCTAACATTGCTTGGGTCAGTATCAAAAATACATAGCTTGTTGTTTCCTAAACGTGTAATGTTTGGGTATTGCCCCAGGCAGTAGCTCTGGTGTGTGGAGATTTGCTTGTGTGGGAGGAGAAACTGGGAGGTTTGGAAAGTGCTTGGGTATCAGGATCTCTGCCTTCACCTCTCCCTGTGCTGTCCCAGCTGTGCTGCTCTTTGGCTGTTCCTAACAGTGTGTTCAGCGCCTTTAAATGAGAAACTCTTCAGAAGTTCTTACAGTATTTCTGATGCACCACATGACTCAAATGAGGTCTTGATTTCATCTGTGGCTCTGTGACATGTTTGGTATGAAAAAAATTTGATAGTGTTTTATTTTCACACTTGTAGAGTTGTTGCATACCATTAACCTTTGCTTAACAGGATGGTAAGTTTATTTCCACTGATGTTAATTATATTAAGATACAAAAAGAACAGTGTACTGCAGGCAGTAAAAGTGGTTTGTGAGTGGTAAGCAAAATGTGATTGTTAAGTGTCATGGTACTAAATGAATAGTATTTGCATAAAATAATTCTTCATTTTCTGTATTGCTGTTTCTGGTTTTCTACTTCTTTCTTGCTATTAATTACTGATTTCAGTTCAGATAGAGTAGCTTTATTTCACTACTGTTTCACTATGGGTTGGATTCCTGCAGGAAATAATAAGCAATCAGTGAAAGTCGTTGATTTTAGGAATTTGTGTTTATTTGCATAGTTAAATATGTTTTAAAAGGCTGAAACTCCAAGTATATCATTGTTGCCACTACAAAGCCAGACATGCTTCTTCACTGTTTAAAATGGGTACCTAGGACTGACTGAATGACAGGTTTCTTCACCCATACTGGGTAAAAGTCTGAAAATATTAGGGGGTTTCTTACAAGTATGCCTCATAGGAGTACTGATTGCTTAGTCTTGCAGTCCTTTAGAGTGTTACTGATAGTTGGAATAAACTGTGTCTACACAGGTAACCTTCTGCTGATAAACATGTTTGTGGATTTTGCTGCTCTTGGCTAAGACTGACAGAACTGTACCAAATGTGCACCCAAGTTTGTGAGAAGACTTCTTGTCCAAGGAGATAAATAATTTCCTTTGGGCCTCTGATAGTCTGATCTTCTTGGAGGTGTAGTCCATGAAGCCAATTCTTAATTGGGCTTAAAGGTATAAATTTATTGTAAATGAGACAATAATGCAATTCCTGTGAGAGAAGCTGAAGAAGACTTGATGGTCATTAATGAGTACTTTTTTCTCCCTTTCTAAATAGCGTGGAGAACAAAGCAGTGTGTCCATCAAATGAGTATGGAAATTATTGTTAATCTCTCTGAAGTGTCTTCTGGTGGTAATGAAAACTGCATACCCAGTAAAGAAGAACCAAAAATAAATACTTGTCCAGATGAGAAGCCATGAGGAGGAGATAAACAAGGCAATGTTAATGGGACTGTCAGAACTGTCTGAAAGCCAAAATAACAGAATAACATCAGTTTGGATTTCAGCAGCTAGTTTAGGACAGAAGGTCGCTGAGGGCAGCAAAACCCAAGCTTTATCAGTATTCAGAGTATGTTCTGGTATGTTCCAGGGTATATATTTATTTACTATTTTTCTTACTGGGTTTGGAGATGTTGTTTAGCTCCTAAAGCAGAGCTTTCCCTTTTATTTATGCAGCCAGTACTGGAGAAGTGGAGTAACCCTGTGAAAATCTTAATGCCTGCGAAGAGATGTCAAGTGTAGTCTACAGAGTTGCAGCAAGGCTGAGAAATGTTTAAGTGACTCTTGAAATTGGGACTTAAGTTTTCACGTGGATTACATTGATGCTGGAGCTAAGGGTCCTTGCTATACAACTGTTTATGCTGTAGCAGCAGCTGCATGCTGCAAGCATAATGACTTGTGGCAAGATGCATGTTGTTGTCCTGGACAACTGACACCAAAGTAGGACAAGGATGGAGGGGTGCTGAGCACTGATTCATCCAGAGTTGCTGCCATGCCCTGTTGTCCGCATGCATCAGTGAAATCTTTGCTCTCTGTTGTCCCCAAACCGCACAGGTACTTGCCTCGAAGGGGTGTAGCTGCCTTTCAAGGGCTGCAGAAGGTGGTTTCTCTGAGTTGGCTGGAGCTGTCTTGTACTGCACTTGCTGTCAGAGGGGGTGAAAACGTACAAATTTTGCTAGTGGTGCTTTCTAAGAAGTGTGTTGCAGCAGCTCCTGTGTTAATAGCAGAACTGTGAACTCTGCTCCAAAATGACTGAGGAGCAGGTGTGAGGTGTTCACATCAGTGTTGGTGGGTAACGAGGTATGATGTCTTACCAGCTGCGCACCACACTGTGCCATAGCCCAGTGTTCTCTCAAATCATTGTGGTGCATCTTTCTACTGAAATAATTCCTTATCAGAGGACTAGTTGTTTTCCTTCTGCATTGAAATTTTTTCCTTTTCCTTTCTGGATTGCTCTGTTTATAGAGTTTTTTTGTTGTTTGTTTTTTTTGGGGTTTTTTTTTGGGTTTTTTTTGGGGTGGTTTTTTTTTTTTGGGGGTTTTTTTTTTTTTTTTGTGGGTTTTTTTTTTTTTTATTTGGTGGGTGGGTCTAAGTTTGCGGGTGTTTTTATGCTATCCCCTAATCTGCTTCCCTGTTTTCCACAGCATCAATTCTTTGGTCACATCCTATTGGATAGCCCTATGTCCCAGAGGCCAAGAAACACAACACATGGCTGGGTGCTCCTGAAAAGAAAGGTCAAAGAGTAATAAATGATGCACATTAGCCTAAATATGCCAGACAGTCCCGGACACTGAAAGGACATTCATGATGTTTGAACCTATTACAGGGTATAATTAAGTTTATATTAGTTTAAAACAGTTTCCGTTTTATCTGCATTTGAAAGAGAGAGGACTATTCCCCTTCAAACGCTCCATCTAGTTCTTCTCCATGATCTTTAAATCCCATGTTTGCGTGAAACTGTTGACATCACCAGAGGAAGTGTATGCTGGCAAACAAGAATTCTTTTTTTTGTTGTTGTATAAATCAGACCAGCCTGATAGTTGGATCTTAAGGGTGGGGAGGGGAAGGCAATGAGACATCTGTGCTTAATCCCCTTATCGTTGTTTTCACGGCAGTGAGAGCTTAGATGAGTCAGGTTTGCAGGGAGGACGGGTGAAAAGTTGTGTGCATGACTGGGTTGTTGCTGGGCTTTGCTTTGCACTGACACAACTAGTTTTATTTGTGCACGCGCCACATGGTTGTGTGTTGGCCAAGACCACCACCTAACTGAAAAGCAACCCAGTTCCAAAGCTGGCAGCAGCAGTGACAGGCTCCCTTCCTCTACAGTGGAAGCAGGTCTCAGCAGTGTGCAGCAGATGTTGCCCACTGGATGACAGATGCATTTAAAATCAGTTGTAAAACTGGATTTGGGATTTTGCAAATTAAGTTGAGCAAGGGCAAGTGCTATTTAACAGTCTGTTTGCTTTAAGAGAGAACTGTATCTCTGTTACACTGCAGTTTGTGAAGGCATAAAAAGCAAGGCTTGGAGTTCTGCTCTGAGAAATAGGCCACTGAATTACACCTGGATCCTGGATAGACAGGTTTAGTCCTTGCTTGGCATATGAACTCCATTTGGGTGATCGTATGTACCTGCTTTGCTGTAAGATGCAAAGATCCTTGATGTAGTGCAAGACCTAGAAGTCGGGATATTAATGGAGATGTGAAGACAATTACCCTGTGAACAAATGCTGCACTATTGCAGCTGTAGAGCTGCTTGTATGCGGTGCCAGATGTTTCTGTGTCTTGAGGTCAGAGCAGCCACCTTAGGGTTCTGTCACACAGGACTAGGCTCTGGTCTGTTCTGCTGCCAGAGTGACTTGGTGGCAGCGAGGCAGCTGGATACAGTTATGCTAAAGACTCTGTAAGCTGGTGTTATTTTGGATGTGTTTCAGACCCTTCCTTTGAGATCATGTATGTCCCAACATAGATTAAGCTGCAGTAGCACTGCTTTGCTTTTTATTTTCCTCTTCTTTTAGTTTTGGAGGTGAATACTGCAGGTACAGGGAGAGGGCTAGGCAAACACCAATGTCTGTCATTTTTGGGAACTGAAAGTTGAAACAGTTTGTACTGATCTACATTGAGGCATTCTCTTAAATAACACCTGACGTGAAATCAAGCTTCATAAAGAGTAACATGCTGGGAAGACTGTTGGAAGGTGTAAACAGTGGCTGAAAAACAGACCATGTGCTATACGCAATGCTCTTCTCACACCCGGGAGATGAGATGGAGGTGCTGTGACATTGTGCTGCTACCTCTGTTTATTTAGTCTTTTCAAATATTTTAATTGTGTACTCCTGAAATACAATTATGATCATTTGGTAATAAGTGGAAATAAGATGCTGCAATATGTTGTGGCTCCCCAAATGGCTGAGTGACTGCACCGATGGGAAAATGATAGAAGGATCAAAAAATGATTACTAAGTGGAATATCCCAACTGTTCCAAGCACTGAGACTGTAGTGTATGATAGAGGCAAGCCCCCTGTGTGCTTTAGAAAAGCACAGAACATAAAAGATGAAGCATTTAAATGTATAAGGTAAATAGATGCACTTCTAAGAGAT